>NC_084616.1:39336019-39343519 GCF_033978795.1 Nerophis ophidion | reverse complement strand
AAAACATGTGGGAATGTCCGGCGGGCCAGATTGAAAAGCTTGACGGGCCTTATTTTGCCCAGGTCTGATGCAAACAAACAGCTTGGGTCTTAAGAGGTTAAATTAACAATGCATCATTAGTAGTGTAGAAGTAGTGGTGGTTTACAAACAGCTGATAGAGATTGTGATACAATTTGAATTCAAGATTTGAAATCCCCAAAGAATCAAATCAAATGAAATATGTATCTGATTTGTGGATGTTGTTAATACGATTGAAATAAACTTACTCATGGCATGGACCAAAAGCAGGCACACTTGCACTTGGCTCACTAAAGATAAAATAAACAACCCTGTGGGATTTATTTTATAACAACTAATCGATTAAATCGATTAAAATCGATTGTAAAAATAGTTGCCGAGTAATTTAGTCATCTATTCGTTGGATGTATGCAATGCGCATGCGCTGAGGCTTTTTTTTTCTTTCCCTAAACCTTTATATATCAATGATAAACGGGTTGTACTTGTTAGCGCTTTTCTACCTTCAAGGTACTCAAAGCGCTTTGACACTACTTCCACATTTACCCACTCACACAGACATTCACACGCTGATGGAGGGAGCTGCCATGCAAGGCGCTATCCAGCACCCATCAGGAGCAAGGGTGAAGTGTCTTGCTCAAGGACACAACAGACGTGACGAGGTTGGTACTAGGTGGGGATTGAACCAGGGACTTTCGGGTTGCGCACGGCCACTCTCCCACGCCGTACACTGCAACATATACAAACAGCTGAGAAACAATAATCAAAAGAATAGAATAGAATAGAATAGAATGAACTTTATTGTCATTATATTTGCATATAACGAGATTAAAGACTCCAATTTAAGGTGCGGTTGTGGGAACAAATATGGGGTGAAATAAATGACATAAGAGGTAATAAAGGAAAAACTAACAATTGAAGTAAACAGACTACTATCCAATAAAAATAATAAGCAATTCTGTACAATATACAAAACACTATAGAAGTACAAATACAAATACTGTACAATATACAGAGCAAGACAGGAGTACCGAAGTAATAAATAATCAGTGACGGACGTATTGCACTCGAAGGGTAGTATTGCACAGTAGGGTATTAGGGCATTATATTGTATAGGGGTGAATTATTATTATTATAAGTTAGAGTTCAACATGGTGATAGCTTTGGGAAAGAAGCTGTCTCTGAGCCTGTTTGTTCTGGCTCTGATACACCTGTAGCGCCTGCCTGATGGTAGCAAGTTGAACAGGTGGAAGCCAGGGTGTGTGCTGTCCTTGGTAATGTTTTTTGCTCTGTTGAGGCAACGGGAGTTGTGTAAGTCCTTCAGGGAGGGCAGGGGACAGCCGATGATTTTTTGTGCCGACTTTATGACCCTCTGAATCGCCTGTTTGTCTGCTTCAGTGCAGCTGGCGTACCACACTGTTATGCAGTACGTCAGCAGGCTCTCGACAGCCGAGCGATAGAAGGTCACCATCAGCTGCCTCTCCAGTCTGTTCTTCCTCAGCACCCTCAGGAAATGGAGTCTTCGCTGGGCCTCCTGGATGACCGCAGTAGTATTTTTGGTCCAGGACAGGTCAGCAGATATGAGGGTGCCGAGGAAATTGAAGGAGCTGACTCTCTCCACCTCCTCGCCGTTGATGTAGAGGGGGGCGGGGTCTGCAGTGTTCTTCCTGAAGTCAAAGATGAGTTCCTTGGTTTTTGTGGTGTTTAGTGCCAAATTATTCACTGAACACCACGCTGATAGTTTCAGGACCTCATCTCTGTATGCAGACTCATCCCCCCCTGTAATGGGACCCACTACCATTGTGTCATCGGCGAACTTGATGATGGTGTTCTTCGAGTGGGCTGGACTACAGTCATGGGTGTAGAGGGAGTACAGCAAAGGGCTCAGCACACAGCCCTGTGGGGAGCCGATGCTGAGTGTGCGGGGGGAGGAGAAATGGGGGCCAAGTTTTACTGTCTGAGGTCGGTTGGTCAGGAAGTCCTTAATCCAAAGACAGGTGGGTGAGGGTAGGCCTAAATCCAGCAGTTTGGTGACCAGGATGTCTGGAATGATGGTATTGAAGGCGGAGCTATAGTCAATGAAAAGCATCCTGACATAGCTCCCCCGGTGTTCCAGGCGGCTCAGTGTGGAGTGGAGAGACATGGATATGGCGTCATCTGTGGATCTGTTTGCCCGGTAGGCAAACTGCTGTGGGTCTAGGGTGGGGAGGAGGCAGGCTTTGATGTGGTGGAGGACCAGCCTCTCGAAGCACTTCATGATGACAGGTGTGAGTGCTACTGGGCGATAGTCATTGAGGTTGTTTGTGGCAGCTTTCTTGGGTACCGGGATGATTGTGGCAGATTTAAGGCAGGGTGGGATGAATGTCTGTGCCAAGGAGAGGTTGAAGAGGACGGTGATAATGTAGGAGAGCTGGTCGGTGCATGCTTTGAGCACCTTCCCGGGTACACCGTCTGGACCAGTCGCCTTCCTGGGGTTCACAAAAGAAGTATAAAAGAAGTACAAAAACAGTACAAAACTGAGGCTACTTCTCATGAGGTGGAAGTGAGCCAGCCAATGATGTGTTATGTGCAGCTCACGTGACCGCGCAGTCTCATTTGCTTGGAAACATTGGAAAAATGGCGGAAAACAGTAGCGATAGTTCGGCGCAGAAACATCTGGAGGTTAATGCTACATTGGAGAAAAGTGTACGACCAAAGTCGTCAAAAGTGTGAGAATACTTCAATTTAAACACTGCAAAGAAGACAGTTTCCTGCAAAATGTGCAGCATGGACCTCGCGTGTCACGGAAGTACTACATCGCTTCGGGAGCACCTGAAGAAGAAGCATGTTGGATCGATGGATGAAGAGAAGAACTCACGGTACGTAACTTTTTCAGTCCATAGTCCGAGTACATTGATCCGTTGTGTCCGTTTTTGTGTGTTTTTAATATATTGTTAACGAGGAGATTTTTTTCAGGAAGCGCAGCAGCAACTGTTGTGTATTAACTTTCAGAGTGTTAGGAACGTTTTGGAGAGTGGACGAATTAATTTTCTGTGTTGTTATGAGTGGCAACAGGCATTCATAAGTTCAGCTTTTTTGTGAGTAACGTTAACGTTATGTCTTTGTTGCAACGCGGGGCTGATAATGTGTCTCCGGCACAGTTGACTCCGTTTTGAGAAAGAAAACCCACGTTTAACAATTTGGAAATAAACGTAACAGACAGAATATCTCAGGTTGGTTTCGTAATGGATCAATGTAGCCGTGCCCGATAAAGCTATAAATATATTTAGATTTGAGTGATGCTTTAATATAACTAAACGTTATGAAGGTGCTGGAATATTTCATGCTATTATTCACAGGCAGCCTAAAATGAATCCTTTATTATTCACAACAAAAACATGCACAATATCTGATTCAATTCTGATCTGATGAGTTACATGTCCGTGTTATTATTGGTGTATTCTGCAACTCCAATGTCCATTTGTGTAATTTAGCTGTTTTTTTTAATGTGGTGGCGTATTTGTCTTTTACGTCAGAACATTTTTATAAAATCAACTGGGTATGTATTGAGTTACATGTAAATGATGCTACTATGTACGTTCATAATATGGTTTCTCTCATTTCAGAAAGAAACAAGCCAGCATTAAAGACTTGGTACAAAGGAAGGTGTGCACACCACAGCAAGCGGCTGCATTGACTGATGCTACCTGAATATGTTGCTAACTGACATGAGGCCACTATCAATGGTGGAGGTTGAAGGTTTTAGACAAATGATTCACGTCCTCAACCCTGGTTACACTCTTCCCTCGAGGACCCATTTTACCAAACTGATAAAGAGGAAGTACAAGCAGACATCCCATGCAGTGTAGACAAAATTGCTCTCACTACTGATGTGTGGACAAGTCTAGCCTACCTTGGCAATACATGCCACTACATTGGAGACAAATGGAACATGAAGTCAATCTGCCATAGGGAACCTATGGCTCCCGAGCCAGATGTGGCTCTTTTGATGACTGCATCTGGCTCTCGGATAAATCTGAGCTGACATTGCTTAGCACGATAAGTAATGAATAATTCCACTTGTAATCAGAGTGTTAAAAATAACGTTCAAAATATAAAACATTCTCATGCATTTTTAATCCATCCATCCGTTTTCTACCGCACCTGTTCAAGAAGTTGCGGTAAAGGTAAGAAGTTATTTATGTATTATTGGTTAGTGTGGGGCTTGCCCTCCTGGCGGTTCTTCAGACCACCAAGCACCGACATGAGAGCCTGTTTCAGGGTTACAATATTGTTTCATTTTTCAATTAGTCTTTCAGTTGCTTTCCAGCAATTGTCTTTTTCACTTTCGTTCTCGCTCGCGCTCTGGCTCCAGCCCCAGCCCCAACCCCGTATCCCTCCTCCTGGCTGCTGCTTATAACAGAGCGACAGATGTTAGATAACAAGGCCCAGGTGGGCCATCTACACACCTGTCGCTAATTTCAAGGCCAATCCTGGCAACACCCCGCTTCGCTGCAGGCCCGCAGGCCACGCCCCCTCCACATTTAGCTTCAGAATAACAATGTTATTACAAAGAATAAGAGACCTATTATACTCTAGAAATGTTGGTCTTACTTAAAAATGCACGCGTTTAGTTGTGTTCAGTGTTAAAAAAATATTATATGGCTCTTAAGTAAATACATTTTAAAATATTTGGCTTCTTGGCTCTTCAATCAAAAAGGTTCCTGACCCCTGTACTAGAGGAAAGACATTCAGCATCCAACATTGCAGAGTGGATGGAATAGGTAATAGCCAGGTTTGAAATTCCATCCATCCATCCATTTTCTACTACTTATTCCCTTTGGGGTCATGGGTGGCTCTGGTGCCTATTTCTCCTACAATCGGACGGAAGGCGGGGTACACCCTGGACTAGTCGCCACCTCATCGCAGGACCAACAAAGATAGACAGACAACATTCACACTCACATCAACACACTACAACCAATTTAGTGTTTCCAATCAACCTATCCCCAGGTGCATGTCTTTGGAGGTGGTAGGAAGCCGGAGTACCCGGAGGGAACCCACGCAGTCACGGGGAGAACATGCAAACTCCACACAGAAAGATCCCGAGCCCGGGATTGAACCCATGACTACTCAGGACCTTTGTATTGTGAGGCAGACGCACTAACCCCTCTTCCACCGTGAAGCCCCGGTTTGCAATCCCCCTAAGAAAAATTATTATTATTGTGCATGACAATGGTGCACTTTATAAAAAAACAAAAACATTTTTGCAACACTTGCCTTATTTTATTTGGCAAGTCGAAAGGACATGGTGCCAGTATGCTGTTTTTTAAGTAAAGTATTGGAAAGGATAGAAATGTAGTTTGTCTCTTCTATCCCATTATTAATCGCAGTAATAATCGACAGATTAATCAATTATCAAATGAATCGTTAGTTGCAGCCCTAATATACAGGTGCTGGACATATTAGAATATCATGAAAAAGTTGATTTATTTCAGTAATTATATTCAGAAAGTGAAACTTACATATTATATCAATTCATTACACACATAGTGATATATTTGAAATGTTTATTTCTATAAATTTTGATGATTAGTACTGACAATTACTGAAAATCCCAAATTCAGTATCTCAGAAAATTAGAATATTAGTTACGACTAGTACCAAAAAATATTTTTTAGAAATGTGGGCCAACTGAAAAGTATTAACATGGAAAGTTTCAGCATGTACGGCAATCAATACTTAGTTGCAGCTCCTTTTGCCTGAATTGCTGCAGCAATACGGCGCGGCATGGAGTCGACCAGTCTGTTGCACTCCTCAGGTGTTATGAGAGCCCAGGTTGTTTTAATAGTGGCCTTCAGCTCTTCAGCATTGTTGGGTCTGGCATCTCGCATCTTCCGCTTATCAATACCCCATAGGTTTTCTATGGGGTTAAGGTCAGGTGAGTTTGCAGGCCAATCAAGAACAGGGATGCCATGGTCCTTAAATCAGGTACTGGTAGATTTGGCACTGTGTGCAGGTGCCAAGTCATGTTGGAAAATGAAATCTTCACCTCCATAAAATTGGCCCGCGGCAGGCAGCATAAAGTGTTCTAAAACTTCCTGGTAGACTGCTGCATTGACCCTAGACCTCAGGAAACACAGTGGACCAACACCAGCAGATGACATGGCACCCCAGACCATTACCGATTGTGGAAATTTGACACTGGACTTCAGGCAATATGGATTCTGTGCCTCTCCTGTCTTCCTCCAGACTCTGGGACCTTGATTTCCAAAGGAGATATAAAATGTACTTTTATCTGAAAACAAAATTTTTGGACCACTCAGCAGCAGTCCAGTCCTTTTTGTCTTGAGCCCAGGCGAGACGCTTTTGACGTTGTCTCTTATTCAACAGTGGCTTTACACAAGGAATGCGACAGCTGTAACCCATACCTTGCATACGTCGGTGCGTGGTGGTTCTTGAGGCACTGACTCCAGCTGCAGTCCACTCTTTGTGGCTCTCCCTCACATTTTTTAATCGGTTTTGTTTGACAATCTTCTCCAAGGCGTGGTTATCCCTCTTGCTTGTACACTTTTTTCTACCACATCTTTGTCTTCCCTTTGCCTCTCTATTAATGTGCTTGGACACAGAGCTCTGGGAACATCCAACCTCTTTGGCAATGACCTTTTGTGTCTTGCCCTCCGTCTTTAAAGTATCAATGGTCATCTTTTGGACAGTTGTCAAGTCAGCAGTCTTCCCCATGATTGCGTGTCATACAGAATCAAAACGAGAGACCATTTAAAGGCTTTTCCAGGTGTTTTGAGTTAGTTAGCTAATTAGAGTGTGGCACCAGGTGTCTTCAATATCTGACCTTTTCACCATATTCTAATTTTCTGAGATGTTGAATTTAGGGTTTTCATTGGTTGTCAGCTATAATCATCTCCTTTATGGCAAAAAAACACTTGAAATGTATCAGTCTGTTTGGAATGAATGTATACATTCTACAAGTTTGACTTTCTAAATAGAATTATTAAATAAATCAACTTTTTCATGATATTCTAATAATATGACCAGCACCTGTATATATGTATATATATATATATATATATACACACACACATACGGAGCATTAAAAATAACAAACAATGAAATTAAATACTTTGAATTAAATTAGTTAAACTTCAAATTATTACACAATGTCTGTTAGTAGTGTAGAAGCAGTAGTGAGTAATAAACGACGTATCCAGTTTTTGCAACAATTTGAATTCAACATTTCAAATCCTCAAAGATAAAGAAATTAAAAAAAACATTACTTGTAGTAAAATATGCATCTGATTTGTGGATGTTGCTACTTAAATTAAAATAAACGTACTTATTGCATTGACCCTAAGCGGGCAAAACGGCATATGGCTCATTAAATATAACATTAATAATCCCCACAGTATGTTTGACTTATGTGGGATTTATACAGAGCATTAAAAATAGTAAACAGTTAAATAATACTCTATTTAAATTTTGTGACTTGAA
>NC_084616.1:39253519-39333519 GCF_033978795.1 Nerophis ophidion | reverse complement strand
CTCGATCATTCCACAGTTATAACGTCATTGGGCAGACACGCTGTTTATATTATGGGAAAGCGGACGTGAAAACAGGCTGTCCTCACTCAGGTCCGCATGGAGCTGGAGGGGGCGTGGCTTCCAGCTCCACCTGAATTTCGGGAGATTTTCAGGAAAAAAATTTGTCCCGAAAGTTTTCGGAAGAGGCGATGAATTTCGGGAGTCTCCCGGAAAATCCGGTAGGGTTGGCAAGTATGCGATATATACAGTCGTGGAATTAACACATTTTTAAGCCTAATTTTGTTGTGATGCCCCGCTGGATGCATTAAACAATGTAACAAGGTTTTTCTGCTCGTGGAAGTTTATAGTAGATCATAATTCATGCACTCACCTGGATAGTAGATGGACTAGGATGTAAGCCGACATGTTGGTACACTTTGGCAGCCAATTTAAAAGTGGAAATGGCGAGAGCTACACAAAAAGATGCTTGATTGCGAATCATCCTTCTTCTGAATGGGAATATATGAACATGGCAGCAGTCGGCATCCCAATGACAGCAGACATCGTACAGTAAGTGATGTTTTACTACGTTTTTGGCTCTCATAAAGTCTGCAGTGAGTAATAATCAGTCATGTTGATGAAAAAAAAGCAAATGTCGTGATGCATTTTTAAAATTAATGCTTAAAATTATTAAAATACGTAAATATTAGAGGTGTAACGGTATGTGTATTTGTATTGAATCGTTTCGGTACAGGGGTTTTGATTCGGTTCGGAGGTGTACCGAACGAGTACACATGCTAGCAGCGACTGGTGCTCGGACAACATGTAAAAGCCAGAGCTGGAAGAGACCCTTTGATCTCCCGTTTGGGAACACTTTGGCTGCGCGATACAACAATGGAGGACGGAGGTTAATATGAGGCTGAGTTGACTTGAAACTGTTTAATGTTGCACTTTTTGTAAGTAGAAGAAAAGTTTTGTTATTTTATTTAATCCGAGCAATAACTTGAGGCAGTTTAATGTTGATTAACGTGGACCCTGACTTAAACAAGTTGAAAAACTTATTGGGGTGTTACCATTTAATGGTCAATTGTACGGAATATGTACTGTACTGTGCAATCTACTAATAAAAGTCTCAATCAATCAATTAAAAAAGCACTTTATATGTAGAAAGGTTTTGTTAAGAAACCATTCTGAGCCTCATCTTATTTAGTTTTTATTTTATATATGTTGACCACATTAACCCTGGCAATGGACCTTGTGTGTATATGTTTGTTATGCCATTGTTTACAAATTTATATTTATTTGTTTTCTTACTGTACGGAAAATAACTGAACCGTGACATCCAAACCGAGGTATGTACCGAACTGAAATGTTTGTGTACCGTTACCCCCCCTAGTAAATATTAAATGTTTTTATAAATGTCACTACATTACCTATATACTTACAGCATGTACTTGAAAACGTAATAATGGTGTTTGGATATGTTTTAAGGGCCTTATACGCAGAATAGAGCAGCTCCCATAGACTTAATTTTAAGCGGACTTCTAATCACATTTATTTAACACACTTCAGCCTTGTTCCTGATGGGTCCTGGTTAGCGCCTTGCATGGCAGCTCCTGACATCAATGTATGAATGTGTGTGTGAACGGGTGAATGTGGAAATAGTGTCAAAGTGCTTTAAGTTCCTTAAAAAAGGTAGAAAAGCGCCATGCAAGCATTTACCATTTACTACTTAGAATGCATTAAAAAATATACATTGATTGTCATATATTTCGTAATGACTGTAAACGATAGGCAAGATTCCAAAAATGTGCAATTCCCTTTTAACATTTGGAATCCTCAAAGATATACAAATAAAATAAAATAAACAATGTAATATTAGTAGAGTAGGAGTAGTATTGGTTTACAAACAGCTGATTGATTGATTTATTGCAACAATTTGAATTCCACATTTGAAATCCACCCCAAATCAAAATAAAATTAGATTAAGATTAGATTTTATAAAATATGCATCTGATCTGGGGATGTTGTTGTTTACAAAACTTACCTATTGCATGGACCCAAAGCAGGCAAACCGCCACTTGGCCCATTGGTGTAGTGAAGAGGAAAAAGCCCAGCTATGGAGAAGTTCCCATGCAGATGTAATCCTTCTCCCTGGGAGATGTAATCCAGTTGTCCATCAGACACATGCACCACCACCAAGCCACAGAAGAACAAATACAGAGTTGTCATGTCTCCAGCAGTACACACAAAACTGTTCCACTGGCAAGTTCCACTCCACTCATGAAACATACCAGGAGTGTAGATTTTAAAGGTTGTAAGTGACATACATTTGCATGTCTCATTTGTTTGCGTGACTTTGTTTTCCATGTGGAAGAAAACATTTCACATAATAACAGGGTGAAAATGTCATTTCTGCCCACCGACAAGCAGCTTTACATCGGTTATTTAAATGTTATACGTCTACTTGAAATTATTATCTTAGTGTTTTCAATTCATTACAATGATTCAAATGATAAACATTTTGCATTGCGGTTGATAGATGAAGCTTACCCTTTCGAATATGCTTTTTGTTTTGATAAACAATTTGACTCCCCTCCGTCCCTCATGCCACAATGTTTTTATTTTCATCCATCATGTTATAACCACACCATCAAGTAAGCAAATGGGGATGCAAATGGCTTCTAATGACATGAATTGATGTATAGGATTTGCACTTTGCGTGCTGTTGCAATTCCAAATAAAAAATATTTTACAATAGTACACAATGCAAAGATTGAAACTGTAACACATTGAAAAAAACTGGGGTTCACTTTTTATGATTGGATTTTTTTTTCCCCCTCACGCTGTTTTAATAACCTTTAATTAAACAGAGAATGTCTATAAGGCAACAGACTAATTATCCATCCATCCATCCATTTTCTACCGCTTATTCCCTTTCGGGGTCGCGGGGGGCGCTGGCGCCTATCTCAGCTACAATCGGGCGGAAGGCAGGGTACACCCTGGACAAGTCGCCACCTCATCGCAGGGCCAACACAGATAGACAGACAACATTCACACTCACATTCACACACTAGGGCCAATTTAGTGTTGCCAATCAACCTATCCCCAGGTGCATGTCTTTGGAAGTGGGAAGAAGCCGGAGTACCCGGAGGGAACCCACGCATTCACGGGGAGAACATGCAAACTCCACACAGAAAGATCCCGAGCCTGGATTTGAACCCAGGACTGCAGGAACTTCGTATTGTGAGGCAGACGCACTAACCCCTCTGCCACCGTGAAGCCAACAGATAGTCCAAACCAAAATCTGAATCATAACAAATAATAATTAAATCGTAAAACATTTGAAAGAGCAACAGGAATCCTATCAATGTTGTAGTTACACAATAGCAAAAAGTTTGATATGATGAGAAATTAAGTTCCAAATTGAGGTAGGGTCTTTCAAATAGTGTACTTACTTTTTTTTATTTTTTTTTAAACTTTTATTGATACATTTCAACACTTACAAATAGATGAGAAACAATAATCAAAATAAGTACAAAAAAAGTACAAAAACAGTAAAAAGTAAAACAGCACCAGGGGGTTGTAAATTCAAAGTAACTAAAAAAAAAAAAAAAAAAAAAAAAAAAAAATATATATATATATATATATATATATATATATATGTATGTATATATATATATATATATATATATATATATATATATTAGGGGTGTGGGAAAAAATCGATTCTCACATTGTGTGATTCAAAATCTCTCATTTTTTTAAAAATTGATTTTTTTAGTACGTTTTTTTTTTTTTATCGATTCAACAAAACAATACACAGCAATACCATAACAATGCAATGCAATTCCAAAACTAAACCTGACCCAGCAACACTCAATAAACACTCAATAAACTGCAATAAACAGAGCAATTGAAAGGAGACACAAACACGACACAGAACAAACCAAAAGTAGTGCAACAAAAATGAATATTATCAACAACAGTATTAATATTAGTTATAATTTCAGCATAGCAGTGATCAAAAAATCCCTCATTGACATTATCATTAGACATTTATGAAAAAAAAAAACACACCTTGTCGAATGTTTTCACAAAAATAAAATAAGTCATATTTTTGGTTTGTTTAATAGTTAAAACAAATTTACATCATTGTAATCAGTTGATAAAACATTGTCCTTTATAATTATAAAAGCTTTTTTAAAAAAAAAAATCTACTACTCTGTTAGCATGTCAGCAGACTGGGGTAGATCCTGCTGAAATACTATGTATTGAATGAATACAGAATCGTTTTGAATCGGAAAAATATCGTTTTAGAATCGAGAATCCCGTTGAATAAAAAAAATCGATATATATATATATATATATATATTATATATATTATATATATATATTATATATATATATATATATATATATATATATATATATATATAAACAGACGAGAAACAAAAATCAAAATAAGTACAAAGGTAATAAGCGGTAGAAAATGGATGGATGGATATATATATATATATATATATATATATATATATATATATATATATATATATAAAAGTGCAAAGCCATAGTATAGTGCAGTGGTTCTCAACAAGTACCCTGGGGGTACTCAAAGGTATGCCAAGGGGTGCATAAGATTTTTTTTTTAAATATTCTAAAAGAAGCAATACTTCAAAAGTCCTTTATGAATATGTTTATTGAATAATAGAATAATACTTCAACAAAATATGAATATAAGTTCATAAATTGTGAAAAGAAATGCAACAATGCAATATTTAGTGTTGACAGCTAGATTTTTTGTGGGCATGTTCCATAAATATTGATGTTAAAGATTTATTTTTTTGTAAAGAAATGTTTAGAATTAAGTAAATGCATCCAGATGGATCTCTATTACAATCCCCAAAGAGGGCACTTTAATTTGATGATACTTCTATGTGTAGAAATCTTTATTTATAATTGAATCACTTGTATATTTTACAAAAAGCTTTTAGTTATTTGTATATCTTTCTTTCCAAATAGTTCAAGAAAGACCACTACAAATGAGCAACATTTTTCACTGTTATACAATCTAATAAATCAGAAACTGATGACATAGTGCTGTATTTTACTTCTTTATCTCCTTCTATCAACAAAGCTTTGCTCGGATTAGGGGGTACTTGAATTAAAAAAATGTTCACAGGGGGTACATCACTGAAAAAATGTTGAAAACCACTGCTCTAATGTACTTACTTAACTCTAAAACAGGGGGTAAATTGTATCCGACGACGTCACTACTACGCGACGCACATGTTGGGGTGAAAGTGCGAACTGACATTTTTTTTTTTTTTTAGATCCCGGAGAATTCTTCCTGACTCGGTAGGCAAGTGAAACCCAATCTCCGAGTCGTTCCACCGTCACTTTAAACCGTTTTATTGGCGCATCGATTGCACCGAACAGGTATCCAACTCGTCTCTTATAGAAAGCCGAGCGTTTAAAGTCTGGCTAGAGCGCATGCTGGCTAGTAGTATGCGGTTAGCTGACTTAGCTGCCGCCAGCTAACGTTAGCTGTGGCTGTAAACAAACACTTTAACTTTCCAACCAGCAGTTGCTTTTCAAACAACTCAAAACGCTGCACTTTTCTTATATAGTCACATGTTTCCCTTGGTTTAACGGCTAGTATAGTGCTGTAACGCTGCTTTGTTTGGAGTCGGCAGCGGGAAGACGCTTAAAAAAAAAAATTAAAAAATCCTGTGTATAGTAAAGAGTTGACTTTTGATGACAGTGCCAGTTGTCCACAACTAGCTCGGAGCTCAGTCGGTTTTGAGTCGAGGGGGTCGTGGTGGGTCTGCCGCTTTCCCCAAAAGGACGTGCACAGCATCGCACCGACATGTCGTCTTTCTCCGAGGCGGCTCTGGAAAAGAAGCTGACGGAGCTGAGCAGCTCGCAGCAGAGCGTCCAGACTCTGTCACTGTGGATCATCCACCACCGCAAACACTCGGGGCTCATCGTCAAAGTGTGGCACAGAGAGCTGAAAAAAGGTAAGCCTACTCCTAATCACCGCTGTCACGTCAACGTCAAGGGTTGGAGTTGGGGGTTAAATCGCCAAAAATGATTCGCGAGCACGGCCACCGCTGCTGCTCACTGCTCCCCTCACCTCCCAGGGGGGTGGAACAAGCGGATGGGTCAAATGCAGTGGTTCATAACCTTGTTGGAGGTACTGAACCCCACCAGTTTCATATGCACATTCCCCGCACCCTTCTTTAGTGAAAAATATTATTTTTTTCAAATTCAACAAAAAGTCATATGTTTTTTTTTTTACTGGTGCACAAAACCAACACAGTGCATGAACTCACAACAAATTACACACATGACCATGAATTGATTAACGTGGACCCCGACTTAAACAAGTTGAAAAACTTATTCGGGTGTTACCATTTAGTGGTGAATTGTACAGAATATGTACTGTACTGTGTAAACTCTACTGTTTCATATAATGTATTCTCTTCCTTGGCAATCTGCTAGTAAAAGTTTCAATCGATCAATCAAACAACCTGCAAATCAGATGGAAATTTAGAGGGTACATTGTTTGGGGGTATCCATAATATGCCGATAATGAGAAGTTTTTATTTACACGATAAGTTGGATGTGTCTTTACCTCGGTGGCAAAGGCTCCACCAAACCCCTGAGGCCGACTCACCGAACCCCTAGGGTTCCACCGAACCCAGGTTAAGAACCACTGGTCAAATGTAAATGGGTGCTACTTGTATAGCACTTTTCCACCTTCAAGGTACTTAAAGCGCTTTGACACTATTCCCAAGTTCTCCATCCATCCATTTTCTACTGCTTGTCCCTTTCGGGGTCTCAGGGGGTGCTGCATCTCAGCTGCATTCGGGCGGTAGGCGGGGTACACCCTGGTCAAGTCGCCACCTCATCGCTGGGCCAACACAAATAGACAGACAATATTCACACTCACACACTAGAGCAGTGGTTCTCAACCTTTTTTCAGTGATGTACCCCTTGTGAACATTTTTTTTATTCAAATACCCTCTAATCAGACAAAAGCATTTTTGGTTGAAAAAAAAGATAAAGAAGTGAAATACAGCACTATGTCATCAGTTTATGATTTATTAAATTGTATAACAGTGCAAAATATTGCGCATTTGTAGTGGTCTTTCTTTAACTATTTGGAAAAAAATATTTTCAAATAACAAATAACTAAAAATTTGTTAAAAGAATAAACAAGTGATTCAATTATAAATAAAGATTTCTACACATGGAAGTAATCATCAACTTAAAGTGCCCTCTTTGGGGATTGTAATACAGATCCATCTGTGTTCATGAACTTAATTCTGAACATTTCTTCCCAAAAAAAGAAATCTTTAACATTAATATTTATGGAACATGTCCACAAAAAAATCTAGCTGTCAACACTGAATATTGCATTTCTTTTCACAATTTATGAACTTACATTCATATTGTGTTGAAGTAGTATTCAATACATATACTGTATTTATAAAGGATTTTTGAAGTGTTGCTATTTTTAGAATATTTTTTAAAAATCTCACGTACCCCTTGGCATACCTTTAAGTACCCCCAGGGGTACGTGTACCCCCATTTGAGAACCACTGCACTAGAGCAGGGGTGTCAAACTCATTTTAGATCGGGGGCTACATGGGGAAAAATCTACTCCCAAGTGGGCCGGACGGGTAAAATCACGGCACGATGACTTAAAAATAAGTTTCAGATTATTTTCTTTGTTTAAAAATAGAACAAGCACATTATAAAAATGTGCAAATTATAATGTTGTTGTTTTTTACACGTACATGTTGTGGTTGATAGTATTCTACCTTTATTTGTCATTATTTATACTTTCCAAATAAATGATTTGATAATGTTCATCAGTCAACTCATTGGTGTTAATTTTCAGTCCATCAAGATAAAAAAATAATAGCAAAATCAAATTACAGGAAGTTATTTATGTAGTTTGCTCATTTTCCTCAACTGGTGCACTAACATCATGTGGTTTATTTTTTTTTTTTTAACGTATGTTGCATCATCTACAGCAAGGGTCGGCAACCTTTACCACTCAATGAGCCATTTTGACCCGTTTCACAAAATAAAGAAAACAATGGGAGACACAAAACACTTTTGAAATTTAATATGAAATGTTACTGCATACAGAGTTTTTTTCTGCTTTGTGTTATGTATAAAGCAGGGGTCACACCTTAATATGAAAATTAAACACCTTAATATGAAAATAAAATTTTAGTGCGGCCCGCAAGTTTTATATGAGTGACGCTTGACAGCAGCACACTTGCCAACGCATTTTTTCCGGGAGACTTCCGAATTAGAGAGCAAATATTCTCTCAAGTATCTGCTGATTTTCATCCAACCAACAATAACAAGGGCATGTTAAGATGACATTGTCTTTAGCGCCCTCTACAACCTGAACTAGCGGCTTGCCAGCCCGGTCACATGTTGAATGTGGTTTCTGTACTCACAAGTGACTGCAAGGCATACTTGTTCAACAGCCGTACAGGTTACACTGAGAGTTGTGATATAAACAATTTTAAAACTGTTACTAATATGCGCCACACTGTGAACCCACACCAAACAAGATTGAGAAGCACATTTCGGGAGAACATCCGCACCATAACACAACACATATACAGCAGAACAAATAACCCAGAATCCCATGCATCCCTAACTCTTCCAGGCTTCCAGGCCCCCCCAACCCCGCCCACCTCAACCGACACAGGGGGTGATCAAGGGTGATGGGTCAAATACAGAGAATAATTTCACCACACCTAGTAAATTGGCCCTAGTGTGTGAATGTGACTGTGGATGTTGTCTGTCTATCTGTGTTGGCCCTGTGACTAGGTGGCGACTTGTCCAGGGTGTACCCCCCCTTCCGCCCGAAATGCAGCTGAGATAGGCATTATCACTCCACGGCAACAAAGCTGTAAAGGATGGATGGATGGAGACTTTGTGTGTGACAATCATTGGTACTTTAATTTTAACTTTATCGCGCTTTTCCACCTTCACAATACGCAGAGCGCTTTGACACTATTTCCACATTCACTCATTGAAACACACATTCACACACTGTTGGTGGGAGTTGCCATGCAAGGCCCTAACAAACGACCCACCAGGAGCAAGGCTGAAGTGTCTGGCTCAAGGACACAACGGACGTGACTAAGTTGGTAGAAGCTGAGGTTCGAACCAGGAACCCTCAGGTTGCTGGCACAGTCACTCTCCCAACCAGCGCCATGCCGTCCCCGGGTCAAATGCAGACAGTAATTTCACAACACCTAGTGTGTGTGTGACTATCAGTGGTACTTTACTTTACTTTACTTTACATTACTTTAACAACAGCTGGTATTATTTTATAGAGACCATTGCATGATGAACACTTACAGGACAGCAAAGTATTATGCACGCTTGACCAATCTAAAGAAGTCCAAAACCAGACCTGCAGTAAAAGTCATGCCTTTACCACAATAACAATGCTGAGTTTTGATTGACACTGTCAGAGTGGAGTACTATATGTCAGGGTTCCCTAACCTTTTTCCCACCAGGTGGCCGGTTTAATGTATGCATTATTTTAACGGTCCAGCTTTCTATTACCTGACTTTCGCCAAATCCTTGTCGTCCGCTGAGCTCCACACATGGATCTGAGACTTCTCAATAGGAGATGTATTTCAGAAGGTGGGGCCTTGTAAAAAAAAAAATCATTGTAAGTGATTGGATAAACCACTTGTCCGTTATCTTGAATGACGTGCTACTTCAACCACTCACAACTAAATCAACCTGTGACGCTGATGAGACCGACGCTGGGAAATTCAAAACAGAACATCTGACATAAGTGTATATATTTGTATATGTATATAAATTTTATATTTATATTTTACGAGATTTTATTGATAAAAAAATCCCCTAACAAGCAGGGAAGCCTGCATAACGGGCTTATAGGGATGATATGGCCCCCGGGGTTTTTGCTGACTTAACGTATATTCTGTTTAACCCGGATATTGAGCACTTTATAACGGATGAACCACAGAAACCTCGACTATATGTATTTTTATATGTTTGTACAGTCGCGTGATCAAAAATGTACATACTGTACACTTGTAAAGAACATAATGTCATGGGTGTCTTGAGTTTCCAATCATTAGTACAACTCTTATTTTTTTATGATAGAGTGATTGGAGCACATGCTTGTTGGTTACAAAAAACATTCATGAAGTTTGGGTCTTTTATGAATTTATTATGGGTCTACTGAAAATGTGACAAAATCTGCTGGGTCAAAAGTATACATACAACAATGTTAATATTTGGTTACATGTCCCTTGGTAAGTTTCACTGCAATAAGGCGCTTTTGGTAGCCTTCCACAAGCTTCTTGCAAGCTTCTGGTTGAATTTTTGACTACTCCTCTTGACAAAATTGGTGCAGTTCAGCTAAATTTGTTGGTTTTCGGACATGGACTTGTTTCTTCAGCATTGTGCACACCTTTAAGTCAGGACTTTATGAAGGCTTTTCTAAAACCTTAATTCTAGCCTGATTTAGCCATTCCTTTACCACTTTTGACGTGTGTTTGGGGTCATCGTCCTGTTGATACACCCAACTGCGCCCAAGACCCAACTTCCGGGCTGATGATTTTAGGTTGTCCTGAAGAATTTGGAGGTAATCTTCCTTTTTTATTGTCCCATTTAAAGCACCAGTTCCATTGGTAGCAAAGCAGGCCCAGATCATAATATTACCACCACCATGCTTGACAGTAGGTGTGGTGTTCCTGGGATTAAAGGCCTTACCTTTTTGCCTCCAAACTCATTGCTTTTTGTTTCATCTGACCACAGAACTTTCCTCCAGAAGGTCTTATCTTTGTCAATGTGATGTCAGATTAAACGAAAATTAGTTCTTTACAAGTGTATGTAAACTTTTGATCTCAACTGTATGTATATGCTTATGTGTTTGCATATCATACCTATGTGTGATTGTGTATGTATATGTGTATGTAAATATATATAATTTGTGTACATATATGTAATATGTGTATATGTACCATTATACTGTATATCAAGTATGAAAGTTTATTTTAATTTTTAAAAATTGACATCTTGTTTTTATTCTTTTACGATAACTAGTTTTGTCCAAAAAATTAACTATTCATTTCCACCTGTATTTTTTCTTTTGCAAGTACTAAATGTATTCAAATGGAGCAGTTTATTAATGCAGTGTTTTCCAACCACTGTGTGCCGTGAGATACAGTCTGGTGTGCAGTGGGAGATTATGTAGTTCACCTATTTGGGGTAAAAATATTTGTTGCAAACAAGTAATTATAGTCTGCAAATAATGTGCCGTTGTTGAGTGACGGTGCTGTCCAGAGCTCTGTAGAGTAATCATGTTAAACTCTTCCATATCAGTAGGTGGCAGCCGGTAGCTAATTGCATTGTAGATGTCGGGAACACGTCGTGTGAGACGATGAGGGTTTGGCATAGTATCTAATGCTTAAACCAAAAATGAACAAAAGGTGAGTGCCCCTAAGAAAACACATTGAAGCTTAGGGAAGGCTTTGCTGAATGAAACTAAAACCTAACTCGCTACAAAGTAAACAAAAACAGAATGCTGGACGACAGCAAAGACTTACTGTGGAGCAAAGACGGCATCCACAAAGTACATCCGAACATGACATGACAATCAACAATGTCCCAAAAAGAAGAATTGCAACAACTTAAATAGTCTTGATTGTTAAAACAAAGCAGATGCGGGAAATAGCGTTTAAGGAAGACATGAAACTGCTGCAGGAAAACACCAAGAAAAGGGGAAAAGCCACCAAAATAGGAGCGCAAGACAAGAACTAAAACACTACACACAGGAAAACAGCAAAAAAGTAAAACTAAGTCACGGTGTGATGTGACAGGTCGTGACAGTACACCTACTTAGAGACAAGAGCTGTAGTGATGCATGGTTGGTTATGGTTTAAAGTCATACCCAACAATTGCGACGACGACTTTTTACTGTCACCTGAGTTTAATTTTGTTATGATTTCTGCTGGGGGTGTGCCTCCGGATATTTTCAATGGAAAAAAATGTGCCTCGGCTTAAAAGAGGTTGAAAAACATTGCATTAATGGATGAATGGAGCCCCTTGGTGATGGTGTCATTTTTCAGTTGTAATCTGAAGTGAAATATTTGTCGTCTTGCAGCTAAAACCAGCAGGAAGCTGACGTTCCTCTACCTGGCCAATGATGTTATCCAAAACAGCAAGAAGAAAGGACCCGAATTCACAAAAGACTTTGAGACAGTACTCGTAGATGCCTGCTCGCATGTTGCCAGGTATTTACAGCATGGACCATCATGCTGTTTTGTTTGGATTCACAATCAGGTTTTTTTTAGCCGTATGATGGAGAGTTAGATTGCCGTCATCTCTTTTTAAAAAAGTATTTAAATTTTTACAAAATGGTAAGCAGTGTCTTATACAGTGTTTATTTATATCAGTCTGAAAAATATTTTTCAGAAACTAACAACAAAACTTTTAATAATGTTAATACCTCACAAACTGATATTTGGCTTCGCTGGCTTTAAATATATTTTCAGTGTTGCTTTTTATGAGATGGCCACTTGTCCCAGCCCTGCCCTCCACCCGAGTGTAGCTGGAATAGGCTCCAGCCCCCCCCGTGACATTGACGGACAAGCAGTTGAAAAATAAATGGATGGATTGTGGATGTATCAAGTAGCTTTTTAGTTTACTCTGTGAGTCAGTATCGCCTTGGAAACACTCAAAAGGAAAGTGGCGCGCTTTGGTTTGCCAGAACGCAGACTTTATTACTTACCTCTGCCAAAGAGCTTACGTTTTGGCCTGGGCTTGTTTGTCTGTCTGTTGGCAACTTAACACAACCAGTTACGGACAAAGGTAATGTCCAAAGACAATTTATGTTATCTACGATAAGTACTTACACACTTCACTTCCTGCTTACGGCCTTCATCGCCCCCATCTTGACATTACTGCGCTGCGCAGAGGATTCTGGGAGATGTAGTTTATTTGCAAACCCGGCAAACACTAAAACGCCAGAACAAAACTACTATCACCAGGTTTTCGGTGGATTCGGTCACACGTCACAGTATTATTGAGAAAACTTTGATACCGAAAACCTTATATCCCTACAATTTATGCATTGACATTTTTTTTTACTTTCCACTCTTTTTTCACTGACCTCCACTATTCTCTCGCAGTGAAGTAGACGAGAGCTGTAAAAAGCACATGGAGAGACTACTGAACATCTGGAGGGAGCGCAGCCTATACAGGGCCGACTTCATCCAGCAGCTGAAACTGGCCATAGAAGACTCCCACAGCCCCCGACCCACAGGTTGTTATATAATGTCTTAACACTTAAACACATTATGACTGAGTAGTGGCGAAGAGTAAAATACATTGTTGATAGTGACAAAAAAGGCTGTATCACGACTTTTAACATTTAGAGTCAGTTAAGTCTTTAAAGGGGAACTGCATTTTTGGGAGGAATTTTACCTATCCTTCAGAATCATGATGAGTGACAAGAACATACGTATTTTTATTTTTTACGATTTTAAAGATGATAAACGCTTGAAAGATGCAGCTAATGGGAGTCACTTTTATAGCCTTCAAAAACCCTTTAAAACAACTTAAAAACGCTCTGTTTTATTTGCACACTGCAAGTATATATATATACAGTATATAGAAGAAGACGTATCGAGGACCCAGATTTCCCTCGCCCGGACGCGGATCACCGGTGCCTCCCTCTGGAGCCAGGCCCGGAGGTGGGGCACCATGGCAAGTGCCTGTTCCCTTGGGGCCCGGCCGGGCACAGCCCGAAGAGGCATCGTGGGTCCCCCCTCCAATGGGCTCACCACCCATAGCAGGGGCCATAGAGGTCGGGTGCGATGTGAATTGGGGAGCAGCCGAAGGCAGGGTACTTGGCGGTCCGATCCTTGGCTCCATAAGCTGGCCCTTGGGACTTGGA
Organism: Nerophis ophidion; assembly: GCF_033978795.1. Lineage (NCBI taxonomy): Eukaryota > Metazoa > Chordata > Actinopteri > Syngnathiformes > Syngnathidae > Nerophis > Nerophis ophidion. Next base: position 39,319,559 of record NC_084616.1, on the reverse strand, counting down.
ACGTCACCTCACTGGGGGGGAAGGAGCCTGAGATAGTGCGCGAAGTGGATAAGTTCTGGCTAGTTATAGTCGGACTCACTTCGACGCACAGCAAGGGCTCTGGAACCGCTTCTCTTGAAAGGGGCTGGACTCTCTTCCACTCTGGCGTGGCCGGCAGTGAGAGGCGACGGGCTGGGGGTGGCAATTCTCGTTGTCCCTTGGCTCAAAGCATTGCACGTTGGAGTTCAACCCAGTGGACGAGAGGGTAGCCTCCTTCCGCCTTCAGGTGGGGGACGGGTCCTGACTGTTGTTTGTGCTTACGCACCAAACAGCAGAGTACCCACCCTTTCTGGGTACACTCGAGGAGTACTGGAGAGTGCTCCCCCGGGTGATACCCTTGTTCTACTGGGGGACTTCAACGCTCATGTTGGCAACGACAGTGAAACCTGGAGAGGCGTGATTGGGAAGAATGGCCGCCCGGATCCGAACCCGAGTGGTGTTTTGTTATTGGACTTTTGTGCGCGTCACAGATTGTCCATAACAAACACCATGTTAAAACATAAGGGTGTCCATATGTGCACTTGTCACCAGGACACCCTAAGCCGTAGTTCCATGATCGACTTTGTACTTGTCATCGGATTTGCGGCTTCATGTTTTGGACACTCAGGTGAACAGAAGGGCGGAGCTTTCTACCGATCATCACCTGGTGGTGAGTTGGCTGCGATGGTGGGGGAGGATGCCGGTCAGACCTGGCAGGCCCAAACACATTGTGAGGGTCTACTGGGAACGTCTGGCAGAGTCTCCTGTCAGAGAGAGTTTCAATTACCACCTTCGGAAGAACTTTGAACATGTCACGAGGGAGGTGCCGGACATTGAGTCCGAGTGGACCATGTTCCGCACCTCTATTGTTGAGGCGGCTGATTGGAGCTGTGGCCGCAAGTTAGTTGGTGCCTGTTGTGGCTGTAATCCCAGAACCCGTTGGTGGACACCGGCGGTAAGGGATGCCATCAAGCTGAAGGAGTCCTCTCGGGTTTTTTTGGCTCATAGGACAGGTGCCGACAGGCCAAGCGGTGTGCAGCTTCAGCGGTTGCGGAGGCCAAAACTCGGACATGGGAGGAGTTCGGGAAAGCCATGGAAAACGACTTCTGGACGGCTTCGAAGTGATCGTGGATCACCATCCGCCGCCTCAGGAAGGGAAAGCAGTATGGTGAGGATGGTGTTTTGCTGACCTTGACTGCGGATGTTGTAGATTGGTGTAAGGAATACTTCGAAGACCTCCTCAATCCCACCAACACGTCTTCCTATGAGGAAGCAGTGCCTGGGGACTCTGTGGTGGGCTCTCCTATTTCTGGGGCTGAGGTTGCCGAGGTAGTTAAAAATCTCCTCGGTGGCAAGGCCCCGGGGGTGGATGAGATCCGCCTGGAGTTCCTTAAGGCTCTGGATGCTGTGGAGCTGTCTTATTTGACAAGACTCTGCAGCATCGCGTGGACATCGGGGCGGTACATCTGGATTGGCAGACCGGGGTGGTGGTCCCTCTCTTTAAGAAGGGGGACCGGAGAGTGTGTTCCAACTATTGTGGGATCACACTCCTCAGCCTTCCCGGTAAGGTTTATTCAGGTGTACTGGAGAGGAGGCTATGCCGGAAGGTCGAACCTCGGATTCAGGAGGAACAGTGTGGTTTTCGTCCTGATCGTGGAACTGTGGACCAGCCCTATACTCTCGGCAGGGTTCTTGAGGGTGCATGGGAGTTTGCCCAACTTGTCTACATGGGCTTTGTGGACTTGGAGAATGCATTCGACCGTGTCTCTCGGGAAGTCCTGTGGGGAGTGCTCAGAGAGTATGGGGTATCGGACTGTCTGATTTTGGCGGTTCGCTCCCTGTCTGATCAGTGTCAGAGCTTGGTCCGCATTACCGGCAGTAAGTCGAACACGTTTCCAGTGATGGTTGGACTCCGCCAAGGCTGTCCTTTGTCTCCAACTCTGTTCATACCTTTTATGGACAGAATTTCTAGGCGCAGTCAAGGCGTTGAGGGGTTCTGGTTTGGTGGCTGCAGGATTAGGTCTCTGCTTTTTGCAGATGATGTGGTCCTGATGGCTTCATCTGGCCGGGATCTTCAGCTCTCACTGGATCGGTTCGCAGCGAGTGTGAAGCGACCGGAATGAAAATCAGCACCTCCAAGTCCGAGTCCATTGTTCTCGCCCAGAAAAGGATAGAGTGCCATCTCTGGGTTGGGGAGGAGACCCTGCCTCAAGTGGAGGAGTTCAAGTACCTAGGAGTCTTGTTCATCGATCTGTTGTGGTGAAGAAGGAGCTGAGCCGGAAGGCAAAGCTCTCAATATACCGGTCGATCTACTGTATGTTCCCATCCTCACCTATGGTCATGAGCTTTGGGTCATGACCGAAAGGACAAGATCACGGGTACAAGCGGCCGAAATGAGTTTCCTCCGCCGGGTCAGAAGCTCTGTTATCCAGGAGGAACTCAAAGTAAAGCCGCTGCTTCTCCACATCGAAGAAGCCAGATGAGGTGGTTCAAGCATCTGGTCAGGATGCCACCCGAACGCCTCCCTAGGGAGGTGTTTAGGGCACGTCCAACCTGTAGGAGGCCACGGGGAAGACCCAGGACACGTTGGGAAGACTATGTCTCCCGGCTGGCTTGGGAATGCCTCGGGATCCCCCGGGAAGAGCTGGACGAAGTGGCTGGGGAGAGGGAAGTCTGGGCTTCCCTGCTTAGGCTGCTGCCCCCGCAACCTGACTTCGGATAAGCGGAAGAAGATTGATATATATATATATTAGGGCTGGGCAACGATTAAAAATTTTAATCGAAGTTAATCGCACTATTTCTCCGGTTAATCGCGATTAACTGCATTGTATACGCAAAGCCCAATAATGAATTCAAAAGTAGTGTGTAGTGCACCTTTTATTGGAATATTCTCCCACATCAACAAAAGCGCCAAAACATTTGTTGTGCAAACACAATTTAAATCAGTCATTGTTAAACAGTAGCAGTTAAGTAGCATATTTTATGAAAATCAACTCAAAAAATGTAAATACAAACATTTAAGCTCATTGCCACCGCCAGGGTATTTAAGTTATCCTGTTTGTTATGGAAAATAAATATAATCTACATACAAATCTCTGAGCCACAATCATAACATCTGAACAGGCAATTTCTGAGGTAACAGCAGAAACGTTTTTTTTAATCAGGGATCTTATGTTTAAAAAACCTATATTATAGGTAGTGGGCTGTTTTAGGGAATTTTTGATCAAATTATCCGTAGTAGCAATATTAATAATGTTGTGTTTATTCTGCGTAGTGCACTTAAAATAATTATGACCATATCTAGGAATTGATATGATGGGAATTTTCCGATTGTTTGCTTGGTGCTTTGATAAACTGAACGCATATACATGGTACTATTTGTGATATTATGAGCCAGGGAAAAAAAAGAACTACCCTACCCAGCATGCAACAGGAGTGATGAGCATGCGCGGTAGCCCGGTATAGGTTGTGTCGCCATGACGGCATCTTGTATGTTGTGATATGCACGCTCTGAAAGCAAACGTTAAGAACTCAGCCAACACTCCTCTGCTGCATTATTCATAAATAGACAGACAACACATATAGTCCGCTGCTTCACAGGCCGCTGGATGTAGCCGGCAAAGTATTCCCATGCTAGCTAGCCGGTCTAGCAAGCACGCGTCATTCAGTCCAAAACGGCCCGATCTATCCACATTCAGAATTGTCTGGCGGTCGTACGTGATCCCGGAGTGACCACGCTGTAAGCCAGCCATGAAATTTGCAGAATTGTCCGGTATTTTTGCCAAATGTTCCATCTTTACCAAGATCCCCTCCACACCGAAGTACATCCGGGAGATGCCATCTTGTTAAGAAAAGGTGTTAACAAGATAAAAGCATGTAAACAACATACGCAAATGTGCGATAAAATAATTGTCGGCGTTAATAGATTGATGAGTTAATGTGTAATTAACGCATTAATTTGCCCACCCCTAATATATATATAATGTGGGAATAAGCGGTACAAAAGGGATGGATGGATAGATATATATATATATATATATATATATATATATGTAATAGGGCTGCGAATCTTTGGGTGTCCCACGATTCAATTCAATATCGATTCTTGGGGTTGCAATTCGATAATATATCAGGTTTTTTTTTCGATTCAACGCGATTCATGGTTCAAAAACGATATTTTTCCGATTCTAAAAGATTCTTTATTCATTCAATACATAGGATTTCAGCAGGATCTACCCCAGTCAGCTGACATGCCAGCAGAGTAGTATAATTTTTTTTAAAGCTATTATAATTATAAAGGACAATGTTTTAACTGATAGCAATAATGTAATTTTTTTTAACTTTTAAACAAAACAAAAATATGACTTATTTTATCTTTGTGAAAACATTGGACACAGTGTGTTGTCAAGCTTATGAGATGCGACGCAAGTGTAAGCCACTGTGACACTATTGTTCTTTTTTTAAATCTTTTATATATGTCTAATGATAATATAAATGAGGGATTTTTAATCACTGCTATGCTGAAACTATAACTGATACTGTGGTTGATAATATTCATTTTTCTTTCACTGCTTTTGGTTTGTTCTGTGTCGTGTTTGTGTCTCCTCAATTGCTCTGTTTATTGCAGTGTTACTGGGTCAGGTTTGGTTTTGGAATTGGATTGCATTGTTATGGTATTGCTGTGTAGTGGTTTGTTGGATTGATAAAAATCAAAACAAAAAAAACCCAACGATTTAAAAAAAAAAAAAAAAAGAGAATCGATTCTGAAGCGCACAACGTATTCGATTCGTATTCGAATCGATTTTTTCCCACACCCCTGATATATATGTATGTATGTATGTATGTATATATATATATATATATATATATATATATATATATATATATGTATATGTGTATACATAATTATTTATAGGGACGGCGTGGCGCAGTGGGAGAGTGGCCGTGCGCAACCCGAAGGTCCCTGGTTCAATCCCCACCTAGTACCAACCTCGTCACGTCCGTTGTGTCCTGAGCGAGACACTTCACCCTTGCTCCTGATGGGTGCTGGTTAGCGCCTTGCATGGCAGCTCCCTCCATCAGTGTGTGAATGGGTAAATGTGGAAGTAGTGTCAAAGCGCATCATTTATATATATATATAGATATATATATACTGTATATATATATATATATATATATATATATATATATATATATATATATATATACATACATACATATATATATAATGTAGTAACAGACACATTCATATCAATATTTAACGTATTTTTGCTAATTTGAATAATTTCCGGGACTGGTTTGTTCCACACATCACATGGATTTCTGTTTCCGTAGCAGCGTACAACTGACTTCTAGCAATAAATGTTTGTTCCTACTTCTGAAATCAAAAAGGAGTGTGTTTCTAATCATGGCAGACTTGGTAACAGACAACGAAGACGGTTATTTTTGGACAAATGAGGAATCACAACTTTATACTGTTGAAGCTAAATATACTGCTACTTATAGAAGCCAACACAAAGGAAGAGGGCGGTGTTGGAGCAGACGGAAGCTGGGAGAGGGGGGTGAAAGTGATTTTGACGCTATAAATATGGAACTTGGAGACAAGGTACTTTGACATAAATGGCATGCTAGTTCATGTGAAATAACAGACAGACAGGGCTTTGCTGCTCCTAACGAACACACATGCACACACACACAGCAAAATGAGCTAACGTTACGTTAAAAGCTAATTAGCCTTCACCTCAAGCCAGAACTGCGAGCGAGCTGAGCTGCTGTTTAAATTTCTAGAAGGTCAACGGGCTTATAGTGATGCTAGTAGTAGTTGTGACTGGGAAGTGTTTTTTATAATTTGGGGAGAGTACGATGTCCGCTGCTAAACACATATCTGCTCGACGCTGAAGCATTGACAACATGCGTTCTGAATACGCACTGCTGATGGGCTGTTCCATCGCTCTGAATACGCAATGCTGATTGGCTTTGTATGTAACCAATCAGATGGTTGTGTGGGCGGGACAATGCTGGGGGCTCAGACAGAGGCAGAAAGCAGACCAGCTTGTTAAGACTTTAGCTTACAAACTCGTTCGATACACCTCCGAACCGGACCGAAACCCCCGTACCGAAACGGTACAATACAAATACACGTACCGTTACACTCTTAGTAAGAATAGATGACTCCCATTAGCTACATTGTTAGCCATCTAGTACGAGTCTTATGTTACATATTAGAATGCTTAAAAAAAAAAGAAAAGAAAAACATTTGTTCTTGTCTCACATAAGGATTGTGAATGATAGGAAAAATTCCCCCCAAAAGTGCAGTTGGCTTTTAAGTTGACGTCGACATATTTGGTCAAACGTTTCTGTGGAAAAATCAGTCCATTTGTGTTCAAGATGGCTTATACTGTTGTCAAGTTCCTATCTTACCTTATTGTTGCTACTAGTGTGTGCAGTGTAGGTATACAGCATAATATATTAAAATTACTTTCTCTTTACTGAAAAATCATCTTCAGAATAAAATCATGGCAGTATTAACCTTGAGTCTACCATAATAGTTAACAAATTACACCCATTCAAGTACTTTTATGATTGTTGACCCACAAAAAAAAGATTTGTGCACTTCGAAAAGTTTGTCATTTTAATCAAGACATACAGTGGTAGATCGGAGTATGAAATATATTTTCATGCCTATTCTCGTGTCACATATAAAATGTGCAGGCAATGGCAAGTTTAAGTTTCAATGTTGCTTTATGACTACATCAGTCAGCCGGTTTTTGTTTTTTTAACATATATTGAAGTATTGTAAAGTATTTCATACAATCATGTTTATTATTATCTCTTCTATCCTTCCTAATGCTTGATTTCAGTAGAGGAGAAAAAACCTGTGAAGCGAACCTATCAAAAGATCCAGCAACAGCAGCAGCAGGAGCTGCAGCAGCAGGAGGAAGAAGAGGACGACGACGACGACTACAGAAGCCACGGCTCTCCTCACATCACGGACACCGCCGCAGCTCAACTCGTAAGACGGCGACGGAACTCTTACACGAGAAAATAACATTGTAGTTTTAGAACAATCCATCCTATTTGATGTTTTCTTTCTTTTTTTTTCCCCTCCCCTTTCACTTTGTTTTCTCTTCCCTATAATTCAATGCACAAAAACGCACACAAAACACATACACTCAGACAGAAGAGCTGGTGAAAGCGCTTCAGGACTTGGAGAACGCGGCATCGGGAGACGCGGCTGTTAGACAGAAAATTGCCTCTTTGCCACAGGAAGTCCAAGATGTCTCGTTGCTGGAGAAAATCACTGGTAAGTTTTATTTTGTCAACCTATAAGATATTTTACTGTCTGCCATTTGGTCAAATCTAGGATGATAAACAAAAATTATGCTTTGACATAACCATTTGAAGAATGTTACAACAAAAGCGTAAAGCATGTTGCGTAAAGGGCCCCCTACCTTCTCATATTCTTTTTCCTGTGCAGACAAGGAGGCTGCTGACAAGCTGTCCAAGACGGTGGATGAAGCGTGTCTACTGTTGGCCGAGTACAACGGCCGACTGGCTGCAGAGTTGGAGGACCGCAGGCAGCTGGCCCGCATGCTGACCGACTACATCGGCAGCCAGAAAGAGGCACTGACGGAGAGAGAGAATAAACTAGAGGCAAGTACAACATAAACGACACTAGGATTGCATGATATAGCCAAACGAAACAACAACAAAATATAAAACTGTTTTTAATTGGAGGATGAGGGGTGGCTCTAAATATTTTACACAACACACTGTAGGCCTTCATGCTAACTGTTAATTGCTAAACTAGAGCTCATGATAGTAAACGAGGTGGGCGTATTGATACAAAATATTAACATTAACAATACCAGGTATAGTATCTGTAAATGGTCAATATTACAATGGTTAGATCAATATTTTCTTCTTATCAAAAAAATATTTTGTCATTATTGTTAACAAACTAGGTAAATAAGTCCCTGGATACTGGAGGACTTTAAAGAGCAAAAAAAACAACCAAATGATTTACATCAGAGCCAGTAATAGGAAATAAATAAAACAATAAATTATATTGTTAAACCATCATCCTGTGTTTTTCATTAAAAATGTAATCATTTAAGGATCCTAAAAATTTTAAGTATAACACATACAGATCAACATACTTGCCAACCCTCCCGATTTTCCCGGGAGACTCCCGAATTTCAGTGCCCCTCCCTAAAATCTCCCGGGGCAACTATTCTCCCGATTTCCACCCGGAAAACAATATTGGAAGCATGCCTTAGAGGCACTGCCTTTAACGTCCTCTCTCACCTGTCTCCGTTATCCATAGGTTTATCTATAACCCATAAAGTAGGCAGGCACGGAGCTATTTCTCAGCGTGTGTTTATTCCAGCTGGCACGTTAATACACTGACACACATGTGGATTCCCATCATGCTTTGCTTCAAAAATAGGGCAAGTGGTAATGTCCAAAAACATAACTGAGGACGAAGCAGAAGAAGGAAGAAGAGACATGGCGGTGACGAGTAAGAAGAAGTACGCTTGCAAGTTCCAAAATGATTTGAAAAAAATGATTTCAGTTCATCCAGGACAGTTCGAAGGGGAAGGGGTATGCAACCTGCAAATTTTGTAGCTCATACTTCTCCATTGAACACGGTGGCCGAACGGATATACTCATTCATGAACGGATTATATTTATATATATATGTGTGGGTGTGTGTGTGTGTATATGTATGTATATATATATATATATATATATATATATATTATATATAAGTGACGATTGTAGCTGAGATAGGCACCAGCGCCCCCCGCAACCCCAAAGGGAATAAGCGGTAGAAAATGGATGGATGGATGGATATAAGTGACGTGCGGTGAGGTTCATGGCTGGTGAGGCACTGACTTCATCACAGTCAGATTTATAAACATATAAACCCTATAGCAGGGGTAGGGAACCTATGGCTCTAGAGCTAGATGTGGCTCTTTTAGTGACTGCACCTGGCTGTCAGATAAATCTTAGCTGACATTGCTTAACACGATACGTAAAGAATAATTTCGCTGGTAATCACAGTGTCAAAAATAACGTTCAAAATATAAAACATTCTCATGCATTTTCATCCATCCATCCATCCGGTTTCTACCATACCTGTTCAAGAAGTCGCAGTAATGGTGAGAAGTTTTTTATTTATTGTTGGTTAGCCTCAGAATAACAATGTTATTAAAATGAATAAGACTTATCATGCTCTAGACATGTTGGTCTTTCTTAAAAATGCACGCAGATAGTTATATTCAGTGTTAAAAAAAAAAAAATATATATATATATATATATATATATATATATATGGCTCTCACGGAAATACTTGGCTTGTATGGCTCTCTCAGCCAAAAAGGTTCCCGACCCCTGCCCTATAGAGTATCTTATTCACCATTTGATTGGCAGCAGTTAACAGGTTATGTTTAAAAGCTCATATTCTTCCCTGCTTGGCACTCAGCATCAAGGGTTGGAATTGGGGGTTAAATCACCAAAAATGATTCTTGGCCGCTGCTGCTCACTGCTCCCCTCACCTCGCTGGGGGTGAACAAGGGGATGGGTCAAATGCAGAGGACAAATTTCACCACACCTAGTGTGTGTGAGACAATCATTGGTACTTTAACTTAATGTAGCAGGTACTTTAGCTAGTATCGTATAGTATAAATAAATTACACTTATTATTATCATCATTAGCGATAATACTGCTAACATTAACAATATTAAATAATCACATGTATGTACAAAATAACAAACACGACATTAGACAGTGTTGTCACTATGACAGGTGTAACCGCGCTCCAGCGGCCATGTTCATTCATTGTCTTTAATGTAGCATAAAAAATGCAGATGGCCTTAAAACGCCACAATACTCAGTCACCATATTTAAGTACCCAAAATAAAGACTCGACATAAATATAAATTCAATCGGATCAGAAACGTTAGAGGAAACGGGATTAAAACCCGATGCTAACCGCCCATAGAAAATACATGGGTACGGCTAGTAGCTATTATTAGAAAACAGATAGACTTACCAACTCGACGTACTATTTAAACATCGACACACTCTTTCGTCGCAACTCTGCCCTGATGGTCGGCACCTATAAGTTTACAATTAGTTGTAAAATGTTGGATGGCTGTTTTTACGATATGCAGGCAAACGACAACTTTAAAACATACCGGCTTCAGATGTCCCCATACAGGCCTAGCCGAGTAGTGCAAGAATGATCTCTGGGACCATTAGCGCCCTCTACCACCAGGAGGCTGGAGAACAGGAGCCTCACATTGTACGTGTTTCGCAGCCGTTTTATGATTGCCCAGCAAAATAAATACTATACACACATACAGTTGTTGACAAAATACACTGTTCATTATATAACTCAGCTAACTAAACTATGGAAATGTATAATATAATTCATATAGCAATACGGTCTCACTGCACAGCAGGCCAGCAGTTAGCCGAGTTATTGCGCAATCCACGGGGAGGCTCAGCTGGCTGTGACTCACTGCAAGTAATTCTCAGTATTTGAACGGCAAATGTGAAGATTAAGCGATTTTGAATAAAAAATAATTTAAAACTGGTGAAGTTAAATGGAAAATAACTTTATAATGTAATCACTGGATACATATAACAATATAATTTTTTTTTTTTTGTTTTTACATTTTTTTCTTTCCATGATGGCAGGTGAAGCCACGCCTCACCTGCCGCCCCCTGACTGTACGTCACTGATATATATATATATTAGGGGTGTGGGAAAAAATACGTTGTGCGATTCAGAATCGATTCTCTTTTTTTTTTTTAAATCAATTTTTTTTATTTTTTTTTAAAAAATTTTCATCAATCCAACAAACCACTACACAGCAATACCATAACAATGCAATTCAATTCCAAAACCAAACCTGATCCAGCAGCACTCAGAACTGCAATAAACAGAGCAATTGAGGAGACACAAACACAACACAGAACAAACCAAAAGTAGTGAAACAAATATTAATATTATCAACAACAGTATCAATATTAGTTATAATTTCAGCATAGCAGTGATTAAAAATCCCTCATCTACATTATCATTAGACATTTATGAAAATAAAAAAAAGTGGCTTACACTTGCATTGCATCTCATAAGCTTGACAACACACTGTGTCCAATATTTTCACAAAGATAAAATAAGTCATATTTTTGGTTTGTTTAATAGTTAAAACAAATATGATATATATAAGAAATACTTGAAAATATATACACCCCCCACCCGAACAACACCCCCCACCCCCATCTCCCGAATTCGGAGGTCTCAAGGTTGGCAGGTATGATGATCAATACCGCCCCAGGTTGCAAATTAGCCTGTGGCTAGAAGTCTTATGTACTTTGACATCAGTTACCTGTGGGTAGCCATGTTTAATTGTACTGTCCCTGTCAAATAAAAAAAACCCCTGCATCTCCCAATAGATGTCATAGATTTATGACATGTGAACAATTGACACCATATTAGATACACACTCCTATGTTTAGGTATTTTCTAAGTATGTTAAAGCCCTCAAATGGTTATTACTTGGAGTAATAGTAGTAGTAGTAGTAGTAAAGAAGAATAACTATATAATTTCAAGATTATTTTGGCAGCTTAACCACAAAGCTGATGTATAGTTTTTTTTGTTTTAAATTAGTGCATCCGGAGCCACGTTAGGCTGATATTAGCTCGTTTAGTACATAAAAATGTGAAGAATATCTTCAATTTTTTTGAATGTGCAGTTTTTTTTTTTGCACTTGTGGCTTATGTACACTTTTAAGTGCTATTATTTTACACAACATTTATTCTTTTTTTGAATTATACTTATACATCGTCATGTGACTTGAATTATATTGCCAGAATACATTACTTGGGGTATCCTTCCAATTGGGATGCAATGACACACACTTTTTCTATCTTATGATCAATAGTGTGAAAATATGGTTGGTAAATATGTGATTGTAGTAATACCACTGTGTGATTTTCCTGGGCAGGAGTACAAGCAGAAGCTAGCCAGAGTGACCCGGGTGAGAAAGGAGCTGAAGTCTCACATCCAGAGTCTGCCCGACCTCTCCCTCCTACCCAATGTGACCGGCGGTCTGGCCCCGCTGCCCTCGGCTGGCGACCTCTTCTCCACCGATTGAATGATGGCGCTCACACAAGCTAACCCGCCACATCCTCACACACTCACGTAACAACCGACCAACATACACCCTCAGCCCGCGAATTGCAGGGTGTGTCCTGATGAGGTCACATGTCCCAGCAGGACCCCCTGCAGGACAAAGGAGTGGTGGGAGGATGAGGGGTTTGTAGAGGGGATAATACCATTCGGTTTGGTGACATCGCAGCACTCTCTAGAGGAGAACAGAGACTATGTCAGCCTGGATTTTCTCGCTTAGATTTCCCTTCCCCATGTTTGGCAAAGTTAGTTTCTTCTTTGATTTTAGTTGCTGTTTTTTTATGCTTGCCAGGAGTGGTTAAGAAGGCGCTGTGGCTCTCAGTCTGCTCTCAACATTACCTGGATTTGCTATGAGCCTCATGGCTACACTGTGATGAGAATGTACTATTCATTAGTTATATGTTTGGGTGTGTGTGTATGTGTGTGTCTTTTAAAAAACAGTTCATGTGGTGATTAGCAAGATTTGGCAGATTTAAGCAAACAGACAAGAATATTTTTCTAAAGCTTAAAGTCACTTTAATTTGAAAATGAATGCTTGGTGGGGAAAAAAAGTGTAGGTTAATTATCATTGCTAAAAGATGTTACAAAAAACAGGCCATTATTTGTTCGAAACTGAAACTTTCACACAAAGGCATAAAACCTTAGTTTTAATGTGTACGGTAGTTAATTAATAAAATACACTCATGAATTATGAGTGTTGATTTGTGTGCAGTACGGATAATTGACCAGAGCCACGCTAAACAATCACATCATGATCATTATTATTATTATTAATAATATAGTAATTATTGCCCAGCTCAATTACATACCCAGATATCAAAAATCAGTCAGCCAGCTCCAAGGTGATGCAAATGTCATTTTTTGGTTTATTTCTTTAGCAGGCATTAGTGTAACGTTGTTACCAGTAGTCTGCACACAGAGCTGTTGGATGTCAAAAGTATGTTTTGACAAATTTAGGTGATAAAAATTACATCAAGCAACAATCTGTAACCAGAAACATGTCGTTTTCACAATGTTTGCTAAACCAAAGGGTGGTGTTTGTAGTTTTTGTTGTTGTTGTTTAAATCCAGTCACTGGTGGGGCGCCGAAGCACAACAATCCATGCAAAGTTGCATACAGCCATTGGAAGGATGGAAGTATTTCAGCAAGTCTGATCTGCGTGTGTCACTCTAGATTATTAGTTTACATCTGTTCTCCCCCTCCTCCCCTTGCTGTGTGCAGTTTGTATTTATCTCTGCATAACCACAATTGTACAACCTGGAGTCTACCAGTAGGGTAGTTTTATTTCTGTAATGAAAGTGATTCAATGAATGCCAATAAACCGGGATCATTGAAACAGATACTTGTTTGTATGTTTACGTTTCACATAATGTTTTTCAGTAGTTATTTGCCTGATAGTAAAGAAATTCATCATTAAATGAGAATAAACTGCAAATTATTAAGATTATTAAGGCAATTTAGTAAATACAAACTGGAAAAAAAACGTATCGGGAATTGTTAAATGCATGTTTTATTTAGGGTATCGGACTGTGATTGTGGAGGTCCGCTCTCTGTACGATCAATGTCAGAGCTTAGTCAACATTTCCGGACACGTTTCCAGTGAGGAATAGACTCCGCCAAGGCTCCCCTTTGTCACCGATTCTGTTTCTAACTCTTATGGACAGAATTTTCAGGTGAAGGGGATCCGGTTTGGTGGCTGCACGATTAGGTCTCTGCTTTTTGCACATGATCTGGTCCTGATAGCTTCATCAGGCCAGGATCTTCAGCTCTCACTGGATCGGTTCGCAGCCGAGTGTGTAGCGACTGGGATGAGAATCAGCACCTAAAGTCCGAGTCCAAGGTTGGGGATAGGGAAGTCTGGGCTTCTGTACTTAAGCTGCTGCCCCCGCGACCCGACCTTGGATAAGCGGAAGAAGATGGATGGGTGTTTTAATTGGTATAATTACATTTCATCCAAATGTCAAATTGCAGTTAAAAGTTTGCTAGTTAAAAGTTAACATTTTTTATCATCGAGACCCTTAAGTAAGGTCATCCACACCACCGACCGCTAGATGGCACTATAACACAACTAAGTCTTATTGTACTTTTCAACTTCCGGTTTGCCAGAAGACCGCCGACCATATTCCAGGTTTGTTGTACACATCTCGCTCATTTACAAATGTCGCAGTTGATTAGCTCTGCCTCGTCAACTAGATTAGTAAAACATTCGTTAACGTGTTTGTATGATTGGGCCACCAAATACCCCAAAAACTATTCGCCAATATAAAGTAAGCGTACGGTAGTTTGAGGTATATGTCGCTCGTGTCACGTTTTAGCTAGCTAACGTTAGCCAAGTGTTAGCCGTAAACAAGAGTTCAGTGTTTTTTTTTTGTTTATGCTGGTTTTATGTATGCAGTCGTTCGCACTTGCACGTTTTGTAGATTTGGTTTAAGTATTTGCCTGCTTACTCGTTGCATGCTATTTAAAGTACACGGCTGTTGGCGTGCATCAATAGAAGACATAAACACCAACATTGAGAAAGTGTGCTGATGATTTTTATTACAATTGTCAGTCTATAACAGAGGTGTCCAAAATGTGTCTGCACACGGGAGAATGAAAATGCCATTTAAATATTTTTCATTTTTCAAACCAACCCCATAAGGAACAAGCTGTAGGAAATGGATGGAATACAATAGATCGTTTTTTTTTACATTTAGGACCCGGGGACCTGGAGGGGTCGTAGTCATCATTCAATCAATCAATCAATGTTTATATAGCCCTAAATCAGAAGTGTCTCAAAGGGCTGAACAAGCCACAACGACATCCTCGGTTCAGATCCCACATCAGGGCAAGGAAAAACTCAACCCAATGGGACAATGAGAAACCCTGGTGAGGACCTCAGATGTGGACACCCGCCTCCCCGGGGCGACCGGTGCTATGGATGTCGAGTGGATCTAGCATAATGTTGTGAGAGTCCAGTCCATAGTGGATCTAACATAATAGTGAGAGTCTAGTCCATAGTGGATCTAACATAATAGTGAGAGTCTAGTCCAGGGGTAGGGAACCTATGGCTCTAGAGCCGGATGTGGCTCTTTTGATTGCACCTGTCTCTCAGATAAATCTTAACTGGCATTGCTTAACACGATAAGTAATGAATAATTCCGCTGGTAATCTCAGTGTCAAAAATAATCTTCAAAATATAAAACATTCTCATGCATTTTCATCCATCCATCCAGTTGGAAGAAGTTGCATTAATGGAAAGAAGTATTTTATATTTGGTTAGCCTCAGAATAACAATGTTATTAAAAATAATAAAAGACTTATTATACTCTAAAAATGTTGGTCTTTCTTAAAAATACACACATATAGTTGTATTCAGTGTTAAAAAAAATAATAATTATATAGCTCTCACGGAAATACTTTAAAAAATATTTGGCCTGTATGGCTCTCTCAGCCAAAAAGGTTCCCGACCCCTGGTCTAGTCCATAGTGGATCTAACATAATAATGAGAGTCAAGTCCTTAGTGGGGCCAGCATGAAACCATCCCGAGTGGAGACAGGTCAGCAGCAGTCATAAAAATATAAACTTCAAATCAAATAAACACATATACATACAGGACTGTCTCAGAAAATTTGAATATTGTGATAAAGTCCTTTATTTTCTGTAATGCAACTAAAAACATGAAAATGTCATACATTCTGGATTCATTACACATCAACTGAAAAATTGCAAGCCTTTTATTATTTTAATATTGCTGATTATGGCATACAGCTTAAGAAAACTCAAAAATCCTATCTCAAAAAATTTGAATATTTCCTCAGACCAAGTAAAAAAAGATTTATAACAGCAAAACAAAATCAAACATTTGAAAATGTCAATTAATGCACTCAGTACTTGGTTTGGAATCCTTTTGCACGGATTACTGCATCAATGCGGCGTGGCAGGGAGGCAATCGGCCTGTGGCATTGCTGAGGTGTTATGGATGCCCAGGATGCTTCAATATCAGCCTTCAGCTCATTTGCATTATTGGGCCTGGTGTCTTTCAGCTTCTTCTTCACAATACTCCACAAATTCTCAAAGGGGTTTAGGTCAGGAGAGTTGGCAGGCCAATCGAGGACAGTAATGCCATGGATAGTACACCAGTTACTGCTGGTTTTGGCACTGTGAGCAGGTGCCAGATCATGCTGGAAAATGAAATCATCATCTCCATATCGCCCACATTCTTGCCACAACAGTGGCAAGAATGTGGGCGATAGGAGTGGATGTGCGTAGACATGAGCTTGGACGCAGTTTCAACTGAAACTCAGAACATATCATTAGTTGCATGGCCTATTTTAAGCTTATCTATACTAAACATTTCTTAATCACTTCATCCTTCATTGTTTTCATTATATCCCAACATAATATATCCTAACAATACTTAAGAAAAAAGGGGAAATAACTGAAAACATGTTTTATATTCTAGTTTCTTCAAAATAGCCACCCTTTGCACTGATCATTGCTTTGCACACTCTTGGCATTTTCTCGATGAGCTTAAAGCGCGCCTGTCAAGTGAAAACCATTTCAGGTGACTACCTCTTGACGGTCATCAAGATCTTTCATTTCAAGTTCATTCATAGTTTTGATGCCTTCAGTGACAATCTACAATGTAAATAGTCATGAAAATTAATAAAACGCATTGAAATGAGAAGGTGTGTCAAAAGGTTTGGCCTGTACTGTGTGTGTTTATATACAGTCTATTACACGAGTGTGTGTGTATATATATTAGGGGTGTAACAGTACACAAAAATTTTGGTTCGGTATGTAGCTCGGTTCAGAGGTCACGGTTCGGTTCATTTTCGGTACAGTAAGAAAAAAAATAAAATACACATTTTTTGATTATTTATTTAACAAATTTGCTAAATCTTCCACCAAAAATATTTTGATGTGAAGTAATCGGAAACTCGGATAGGTCAATAATTCATAATAATATTGATTTTGATTCAATAATATGTTTTGAGCAATGACAGTTTGAAAGAAAAAAAACAGCTTTGTTGATTAGACAACGTTGCAACTTTTTGTAAATTACATTTAGCCTTTAAGCTTTTTTTATTTCACTTTTGTTTATGTTTTTGTTTATTTTATTAGTATTTTTAGAATGTGCAATGGTCCTTTAAAACATTAGGTGTGTGCCGCAAATGACCTCCGGGGCACACTTTTGACACCCCTGCTATAGATATTAAAAAATTAAATCAGAGCCTGGCGACACATGCATGTTTATCATAACTCTCTCGCTCTGTCTGTCTCTGTCCCTCCCTCACGAATGCTGCTGTGTGCACAAATTGTCTTGTTTTGAACCCCTTCTTAACCTTGAACGTACTTTGAAAATACACGCAACCCTAACCCTTGATTAATGCCGGACATTTGAGGCATTTAAGAAACTCCACCCGGACAGCCCCGCAAAAGAGGACATGTCCGGTGAAAAGAAGAGGTATGGTCAGTCTATTATAGCCCAGTCGTTGTTAGCATGCTGTGTGTTGTTGTTTTTTTGATTGATTGAAACTTTTATTAGTAGTTTGCACAGTACAGTACATATTCCGTACAATTGACCACTAAATGCTAACACCCCAATAAGTATTTCAACCTGTTTTAAGTCGGGGTCCACGTAAATCAATTCATGGTGCCTCGTAGGGGTGCAACGGATCAAAAAACTCACGAATTGCATCATTTTTTTCGGATCAGCAAAAAAAAAAAAAAAAAAGACGACAAATAAACAGAAGTTTTGCCGTTTTGTTTTGTAACACTTTTAAATTATTAAATTAAAATATATAAAATCTAAAAAGGGATTTCTCCTTTCCTCCACTGCTTGTGTCAGTACCTGCACAAGGTGACTCTCGTAGAGGGGGCGTGTCTTCTCATCTCCCACTCTGCTGTGATGAAATGAGTGCTTATGGTCACATAGTTCCCCTGGACCTCCACCCTTGCACTTATGGTCACATAGTTCCCCTGGACCTCCACCCTTCTGTCGTGAGCGCAACCGATGATGCTCGGGATAGTTCTTCCACAACTTTTTTCTTCTCTTGCTCATAAAAATCTGGCACAATGTTATCGCTATAATTGGTGCTGGACGGGATGTCGTAATGTGGCTGAAGCACTTTCAGCGTGTGTTTAAAACCCTCGTTTTGCACAATGGAGTCTGCACCTATAAACACCGATTAAATGGCACGGGGCGTTCAAGTTCCTCCGTTACTCCGCTCGCGAACAACTTTTTTTTTTTTTCTTTCATAAATCAGACCGCGGATCACATGTCTGCCGAACCGAAGATATTGATCTGAACGGATCACGGATAAATGTTGATCCGTTGCACCACTAGTGCCTCGGTGTGCATTGTTTACAAAAGGTGCGCTACTTAATATGTCCGTGTCGTTCGGTACACCTCCGAACCTAACCGAAACCCCCGTACCGAATCGGTTCAATACAAATACACGTACCGTTACAACCCTAATATATATATATTTATTATATATATTATATATATGTATGTGTGTGTATATATATGTATATATATATATATATATATATATATATATATATATATATATATATATATATACATATATACAGTATATATATGTATATATATATATATAAATATATATATATCCATCCATCCATCTTCCTCCGCCTATCTGAGGTCGGGTCACGGGGGCAGCAGCCTAAGCAGGGAAGCCCAGACTTCCCTCTCCCCAGCCACTTCGTCCAGCTCTTCTCGGGGGATCCCGAGGCGTTCCTAGGCCTGCCGGAATACATAGTCTTCCCAATGTATGTATGTATGTGTTTATATATATATATATATATATATATAGAGATATATATATCTCTATATATATATCTATATATATATAGAGATATATATCTCTATATATATATATATATATATACATATATACATATATATCTCTCTCTATATATATAGAGAGATATATATGTATATATATATATACATATATATATATATACATATTTCAATACATATATGTGTGTGTGCATGTGTATATATATGTATATTATACAATGCCTACATTTATGGATCAACTTTAGATCTATCTGTCGCTATAAAGTAAAAATATATAGTTTATGCCCTTTTTGTTAAAACCCTGTTTGTATGGCAATAAAACAAAATGTGCAGTATTTCCCCCCAAAAATTCAAAGTATATATAATATAGTATATATTTTACAACACATCGCACACAGGTTGGAGCAGGATATCGTTGATGTGCAGAAAATTATCATCTCCATGATAAAAGCTTCGTATGCACGCAAAATCCTCATGAAAGGCAGTCTGCACCACTTTTCAATTATGTTATTCGTATAGTCAGTATCTAACATTTTTAAGTGTTTGGCGCCTTGAATACGTCAATGATAAGTCTTGCATTTTGAATTTTTTGTATTTTCAATACTTAACTCCTTAGATCAGGGTTAGGGAACCTATGGCTCTCGAGCCAGATGCGGCTCTTTTGATGTCTACATCTGGCTCTCAGATAAATCTTAGCTGACATTGCTTAACACAATAAGTATTAATAATTCCGCTGGTAATCACAGTGTTAAAAATAACGTTGAAATTATAAAAAATTCTCATGCATTTTAATCTAACCATCCTGTTCAAGATGTTGCATTAATGGTAAGAAATATTATATTATTGGTTAACTTTTAGAATAAAGTTATTAAAAATAATTAGAGACTTATTATACTCTAAAAGTGTTGGCCTTCCTTAAAAATGCACGCATTTAGTTGTATTCAGTGTTAAAAAAATAATAATTATATAGCTCTCACGGAAATACTTTTAAAAATATTTGGCTTGTATGGCTCTCTCCGCCAAAAAGGTTCCCGACCCCTGGTCTAGTCCATAGTGGATCTAACATAATAATGAGAGTCAAGTCCATAGTGGGACCAGCAGGAAACCATCCCGAGCGGAGACAGGTCAGCAAAAATATATGGCTCTCATGGAAATACATTTTGAAATATTTGGCTTTCATGGCTCTCTCTGCCAAAAAAGTTCCCAACCCCTGCCTTAGATCAACTGTAGATCTGTCGATAATACATTTTTATTTGTTTTTGTTTTATGTTATTTTTGGTAAATAAAACGTTTTATTTGGCAATCACAAAATATGCAACATTTTCCCCCCAAAATATTTCAAAGTGGAATATTTGATGTGAAGTAATTTAAGCCTTTAATAGGTCAACAATGTATGACATTGAATTTGAATCATGATTATTTTTTGACCAATGGCAGCTTTAACGAAACAATTGTCTGCAAGGAAACTTTGTGTGGGTCAACATTGCAGCGTTTTCTCGTAAAATTTCACCTGTTTGCTCTTTTATTCAATTTTTTAATAGTATTTTTGGAATGTGCAGCTGGCTTTAGAAAATCGCTGCACTTTGGACACCACTGGTCTTTAATGTGTCAGACTATGCCACTTATGTGACTGGTGTTTTAAATTTGTATATTTTTGTCTGTGGTGCAGGTGGTGGAGAGTGGATGCTGATGGGGGACGAAAAAGAGACCTGGAAAGTTAAAACGCTTGATGAAATACTTCAGGAGAAAAAGCGCAGAAAAGAATTAGAAGACCGAACAGACGCAAAGTGCCAAAAAAATGTAAAGTATTTTTATCTTGTGCATTCATCTTGACTTTTTAAATCCTCCCCTTTTTTACTTATATACTTTAACTAATATCGGCCCTGCGATGAGGTGGCAACTTGTCCAGGGTGTACCCTGCCTTCCGCCCGATTGTAGCTGAGATAGGCGCCAGCGCCCCCCGCGACCCCGAAAGGGAATAAGCGGTAGAAAATGGATGGATGGATGGATTAACTAATATCCAGTTTCCTCTGAACCACATTTTATCACATTCATCTAGATCCACATAACTTAATTTGCCCAGAACAAATTGCTTACAATTCTAAATATATCATCATAGGTAAGTCATTAGGGGTCAATCATACTCGCATTCAAAATAAGCCTAGACCTCACTATACCGAACCAAAATATTAGATTTGTACAATTTCTTAAAATGCTCAAAGTGTGAACAGTGTTTGAGTTCATCACTCAGGCTGTTCCATATTTTCACCCCACAGACTGAGACACAACTAGGTCACACCTATAGCTGAGCTGGAGCCTATACCAGCTACCTTTGAGAGACGTGGTGCATCCGAGACTGGTCACTAGTCAATCACATGGCACACGCAGACAAACGGTCTCCTGTTTGCATTTTTTAAAAGTAGGGCCTTTCATGGCCAATTTTCAAGATTAATTAGATTTCCAATGGATTAATCGCGATTTATACTGAGGTATTGAAAATGTCTCAAATTTGTTACAAGATACAAGTGTAATCTTCACCCCGATAAAACTGTGGACAATTCAAAAAGGTCTCAAAAGTGCAATTTTAGGACAAGAAAGGAATTTCAAGTAAATGTGTACTTGCATTGTAGCCCTGTTTATAAAAGTTTTTTCCTCATCAGTTTTCCCAGAACAGTGTACCAAAGGCGGATGCTCGGGAAGCCAAGCGAGAGACCCCGGAGGAAGGAGAACTACGGGATCAAAAGATGGAAATAACAATTCGTAATTCCCCATACCCCAGGGAAGACTCAACAGAGGACAGGTCCTTGCCAAAAACCTCAATAAACCCCAGTAAACACAACTACAAACACAATATGTTGTATATAGGAATGTCACGGAATGAACATTTCTTACCTGTGACCAAAATTATCACGGTTATCATTATCGCTGTATTTTTAAATGTGCTCAATGTAATGTAATCACGCTTATTTTGATCAATGTTGAAAGTCCAAGACATCAATCCGCTATGCCTACATTTAACCAACCCCGGAAGACTCTACGCAATTTAAACCAATCAGAAACAACATAGAGCGGGTCTTGGCGTCTGTTTCACATACCACAGCTGTACATTATTTCTGATTGGTTTAAATTGTTTTGTGTCTTCCGTGGTTGGTTAAATGTAGACACACCTCAGCTACGCACACATAGATTGTATTAAACACACACACTTCTGAATGGGCACGATCAAGTTGTATTACACCCCTCATGGATCTGGATGCGTTCGCTCAAATCATGCCCAACAGAAGTTTTGCAAAAGTCACGTGTAACAAAAGACAGCCAAAAAAAAAAGAAATAACATAAATAAATAAAAAAACAATTTCTTAAATAAAAAAGAAAGTAAAACAATATAGAAACAGTTACATAGAAACTAGTAATTAATGAAAATGAATCAAATTAACTGTTAAAGGTTAGTACTATTAGTGGCCCAGCAGCACGCACAATCATGTGTGCTTCACGGACTGACTGAATGTATCACTTGCAGATGAAATTGATATAAATTGTAGGAACCAGAATATTAATAACAGAAAGAAACAACCCTTTTGGTGTGAATGGGGGAGGTAGGTTTTTTGGGTTGTGCACTAATCGTAAGTGTATCTTGTGTTTATTATGGTGATTTGAAAAAAAAAAATCAAAACAAAAGACAGCCAATATTTGGGTTTTTGGTTCTCATAGATTAAAAAAAAGCATGTGCAGATTGTATTCCACGCATGCACTTCTGAATGCGCGCCCACGAGTTGTATTACAAACTCACAAATCTGGATGCGCTCGCTCAAATTTTACACGGCAGAAGTTTCACAATAGTCACATGCAAATTTCTGATTAGGGACAGACAGACAACTTAAAACACACGTACGCGTATCCAACACATATCTGCGTGGAACTGAATACACACTCAGATTGATATACGGACACACAAATTAGTACACACGCATGTGAATTGGATAACACTGGCACAGATTGAGGTAGACGTTTGCAAATAATTTTGCCACTAAAATACTTCCATATAAATGCCGCTAGTGCTCATGCGCATGCGCTGCTGCATCATTTGTTTCCAGGAAGTGATCAGTGTTACCTATTGGATCACATTTTTTTTCACTTGATACTAATAGATGAATATCTCACAATATTTTTGTTTATTTTTTACAGGGGCGAGGAAGATGATTCTCTAGCAATTAAGCCTCCACAGCAAATAGCAAGGAAAGAGAAATCTCTCCACAGAAAAGAGGAGAAGAGAAAAGAAAAAAGACGTCGTCGCAGTCACTCTGCTGAAGGAGGTGTGGGACTTTATCAAATAGCAAAAAAAGATTGTTTGCATTTGCATCACCTTTTATGGTGTACAGTATAAATATATATTGTTTAATCCTGTATAAAAGTGGAAGTGTTTGGGCACCTTACGATTTGATTATGATTCAGGAGCTACGATTCGATTAAAAATTGATTATTGATGCATTTTTCTTTATGTATATTGATGCACTTTTACACTTCTTTTCATTTCACTAAATAAGCGTTTATCACTTGCAACTTTTAAAAACAGTGAATTAATTGAATTAATTTCCATAACATGTATTAAAATTACAGAAAAGTGTGCAAAACTGGAACATACTATAAGTGACCTAAAATAAAGGAGCCAGTCGTCTCTCAGTAAGATGGGTAGCTGCTGTCAACCCAATTTTAGAACTATCTGCGTTACTTTATTCTAATAAAAACATAATCGATTATTGTTGTTTACTATTCTATTTTACAGTCAACTTAGTTTGAATTACTGCTCATCTAAATATCAATCATTTGCCCCACCTCTAACTTTGTCCGTACATGTTCTTCTACAGCAGGGAAACATGCACGGGTCAAAGATAAAGAGAGTAAAGAGAGGGAGCGCGATCGCCGGAAGCGTCAGTGGGAAGAAGACAAAGCCCGGCAAGACTGGGAACGACAGAAACGAAGGGAGCAAGCCAGAGCTCATTCACGCAGAGAGAGGTGAACACAGTCTGGAAAGGCACAATGCTGAAGTTGTTTTTTAATGATGTCCAGACCAAGAAATGATAGTGCCATGAGTCCAATGCAAGATGAATTAAGGCCACTGGAATGATGAAAATAGGTGTTGTGTAGTTTTAATGTTTTCATCATGTTTTATGCACTTCAATCTTTACTACCTTTGTGATGCATGTTTGTTAGAGTCATGACCTATCAAACTAAAAAAGACTGTAATGACAAGATTGGGCTTCTGGTTGTCTGGACAGACCCCGACTGGATTCTCCTGGGTTTTTTTTGGACCACAGGGACCGTCTGGAACAGCAGGAGCGCCAACGCGAGCGTGACCGGAAACTGCGTGAACAGCAGAAAGAGCAACGGGATCTCAAAGATCGAGAGAGGCGGGCCGATGAGAGGCGTAAAGAGCGAGAGGCCCGGCGAGATGGTCTGTAATCGGCTTCAGGGAGGGTTGGTTTAGCAATCTATGACAGGTACTATAGAATTAACAATAGTCTATGTGGTCCATAGTGCCGTCACATCAACGGATGTTACCAGACGAGTATGGTGAGAAGTCAAAACAAAACCACCACAGCCGCAGTCCCGTTCGTATTCCCAGGGACAGACCAGAACCGGGTGAATTACGGAAAAATAGTGAGCGTATGGCACAATTAACGTCTCCTTTTTCTTAGTGTGTTTTTCTAATACACTCTCTTTGACATGTACAGCATTTCATGTTTTGACTGGATCTTTTGCCCTGCAGCATTAAAGGAGGATAAACCAGAGCTTGATGACTTGCTGGCAGACCTTCAAGACATCAGTGACAGTGAAAGGAAAACCACCTCTGCTGAATCTTCCCCAGGTAAGAAAAGATTGAGGCAGGAACACCAAGGCTCATCACTACGAATTGATATCAATACCAATGCTATTGTCAACAGAGTACTTTAAGAACAGTGCCGCACTTAAACGGTATGCAAATTGGTACTTTTTTTTTTCTTTATAACATGCACATTTTTGTAAACAAAAAACAAAACCAATGCCTTTTAGAGTTTTGCGACTTTCAAGTTTGATAAACTAGTAATTTATATACTTCAGTTATACCCTGTAAATTAAATTATAACTAAGTATTATACTTTAAAAATAAGAAATTACATGTAAAACCTTTTTTTTTTTTCACAGCAATACAGAACATACACTGTGGTAAAAACAACTTACTTGAATTGTTATGTTTGATGCTCAAAATTCCAGGTGTACCCGAATAATGGATGCGCGATATGGCCTAAAATCTACATCCCAGGATAATAATTGCAGCTTCATGTGAGAACGGAATGTAGAACAATATGTTATTTTGTATATAAATGATAATAGAAGTATTTGACATAATAGAAGCATTTCACATCGGTTTGCAAAGACTCCTTGTTTAGATACTGACATATTTCCAGTTGTATTATTTTCTCACAACTATTACTGCTACTATTCTGCTTGTTAATTTACGTAATAGCCGGTTATTTTTTGTTGCAACATGTTTGTAGTTAAACTTCTGTTAAAATATAATACGCACTTATTCTTCTTTTGTTTGGATAGTTCACATTAGTTTTTGGCAATACTCCCAATTTGTGTGTCGAACTGATTCCAAGTAGTTACAGGAGCAATATTGGTCATACCAATGTTGATGTTTCAAATTTTTTAAGTCATTGAATGATTACATTTTTTATTATAATCAGACAAAAACACAGGCGGTGTAACAATATCAAATTAAATACCTTAAATATTTCCTACTCATGGCTCTGATCGAAATCCTTCGGTTTTTGCTCATTAAGACTTGTTTCCTAAGTCTGTCTGTAAACAACAACCAAAACAACAAAAAAATGTTGATAATAAAAAAATATTGATTTAGCCACTGTGGTATGTACCTGAAACTACACTACTTGGTATCATTACTGTCAAGATTTGTATCAATCAGCCCACTTTATTTTACTACATTCAAAAGCTCTAGCTTGCCGTTAGTATGTCTTCCTACGGTGTGTGTGTGTTGTTGTTGTGGATACTGGCGAGGCCGGCATTGCGGTCGGTGTCAACGGTATTACGAAGGCTGCTGTTGGCGTTTTACTGTCCACAATAAAATTTAGAAAGAGCGTCGGAATTTGTGTGCCTCGGTCGTGAGGTTACATTCCGTACAATTTCACCACCGAGCACTTATTGTAGGCGGATGAGTCTGCGATCACTTGGCACCGGAACGAAGTACCAATAGCTTCTTCTCTTTTTGATCCAGTTAAATACTGTGTAAATCGGAATGGCACATGGTTTCATGGCCCGTCGCTACTCATCACTCCTTATTATGGCTGTACATGTCATCATCTAGCATCAGCATTTGCCTCGGAAGAGGAGGGGGAGGAGTCCAGCAGCCAAAGTGATGAGGGTGAAGAAGGTGAAGAAGAAGGGGAGGAGGGAGAGGAGGAAGGTTCTGTCTCGGCGTCTGGTTCAGGGAGATCCGAACAGAGTGCAGGTAAACATTTTCACTTCCCTCTTCAATATGCTGTTACTTTTTGAAGGGTGCCACCAGGTTGTTTAGCTTCAACACCACCTCCTTCTCCTTTGCAGAGGATGTGAGTGAGGAGGATCAGTCCGAAGACGAGTACGAAGAGGAGCCAAATGGAAACCAAATACCTGCAGGTAAAGTTTAGTAATATATATGTAGACAACATTAATAGGAGGAATTGTACTTACATTATTTCAGTTTCATTCTTCTATCCCCTTCATTTTGCATCCTAGCTTTCTATAACTTTTACTAAAGTTGCTGACTGGCCAGTATGTCAATAACTAGAATTTGGTTAATCTTTTATGCAAACCTACTTAGAATTCACCAACTCCATGAATTTAAACTGCCTTCCAAGGACTCCTTTGCTGCGGGCACATCTGTCATCCAAATGTAAACCAAATAGCCAAGCACTGAAGGTTTTTAAGCATAGCGATAGATGCCTGTAATCAATTTCAGATTTACTCTTTCACCGCAGACACTTTTACTCCCCACAGTTTGGAAAACACTGTCATGAGACTGCATATTATAGTTAGAGCATTCAACACCCATACCACGTTTTTGAGTTGTTTATGAAATCTTTATACATGGTTACTTAGCACCATGATTCAGGTCCACAATCTAAACATACCACTGATCCTCAACCTTAATCCAACAGTACCAGAGTCCCGTTTCGACCATGACACAGAGGAAAGTGGTGAGGATATGGAGGATGAGGAAGACGAGGGGGAGGAAGAGGCAGAGGATGGTGACCCTACGCCTTTGTCTAAGACGCAGTCGCGTACACCCACCCCTGAGGGGAACTATGTTCCAGACTCCCCTCCGATTTCACCTGTGGAGCTGAAAAAGGAGCTACCCAAATACCTGCCTGCTTTACAGGTGCATGTCAACACATCACAGGCATTTGCCCCAGTTAATCACCGGATGCATAGATGTGTAGATGACATCTGCAAAGCTGAAGTTTAAAATTGAGATTATACAAAAAGTGCTGCTGTAGAGTGGGGATTTAACGATGAACCTGTTTACTATTTACCATGATTAAAAATGTCACAGATATTTTCAGCACTCCTCACTCGCTATAAACGGACATTATGCTGATACGTTATATTTGGCAGATTGTGCACAGAACAGAAAGGAAGTTATACCAGCAGTGCGCACTCTTATACGCACCTATAGAGAGACAAGCTAGTATGCTACATTATCTTAAAAATGGCAGCAGGAAAAAGCGGAAAACCGTACCCACCCCAAAAAAAAAGCTGAGATCACGTCAGCTTTGTGGGAACATCTCTTTTGCTTAAAAAATGATCAGAGAGTCATTTAAGACGATGGCCATTTGCAAAACCTGGCAAACAAAAATTATGAAGGGTCTAACATGGCTAATATGGTGCAGAATTTTTGGGATTATTGGATTTATTTTAACAAAAAATCCTATAATACATTAAACATATGTTTCTAATTGCAATTTAATGAAAATGTTGTCATAAAATGGGTTAGTGAACATTCTAGACAACTTCTCTTTTCGTAGTAAGTAGGTAAACAAAGGCTCCTAATATGGCTGCTGGCGTGTTCAGTAACATTGTTATTTCCCAATCTAGTATTTTTTCAAAATTATGATGTATAATTCATCTACTTGTTCATTTGCTGTCAATATCTGCTTACTTTCTGTTGTAACACGTTCTATCTTCGTTTTAGGTGATAATACACATGTTGGTATCAATCCAATACCAAGTAGTTTCAAGGTCAGACATTGTCTTAATTAAAGTTCAGGGACATATTTCCGGACTCTTTAAACAATATAAAAATTACAAAAGATTTTTTGATAGTAAAATAATATTGATGTAATCATTGCTATATCGATTATATACGGCTCTTGTGCTTGGTATCATTACAGCTGATTGAAGTAGAGATCCATCCATTTGTTTACATTGAGGAGTGCTAGCTTGCAATGTCACAAAGTCACGACGTAGCGCCGTTGTGTCCGTAAAAAAAAAAAAAAATACTGGTATTTTTTAGAGGCTGTATAGTACCATTTTTAAGTAATTAATTTGTACTGTGGTTTTTATTAGTACGGGTATACCATTCAACCCTCGTAGAGAGTTAGAAAACTTGTCACTTAAAATCAGCAGCTCAGCGTTGAGTCAGTTCAGGGTAAATAAACAGCCACTGGTACTACTGTCAAGGGCTTCATTCAGTGACCATGTAATGTTACAAATTGCTTCTTCCTGTCTTGTGTTGAATAAACTGTAGGCATTGTAAGTTAATATAGCAAGTATAAAACGCCTAAACAAAAGGATGTTTACAGAGAAAAGGCTATTTTTATTTAATTGCAAGAGAGAAATATATTTTGTTTTATAGTTATTAATTTGTATTATATTTGTTATTTGGGCAGCAGGTGGGAAAAAAGGGTTAGTGCATGTGCCTCACAATACGAAGGTCCTGGGTTCGATCCCCGGGCATGGGGTCTTTTTGTGTGGAGTTTCCATGTTGCGTGGGTTCCCTCCGGGTACTCCGGCTTCTTCCCGCCTCCAAAGACATGCACCTGGGTATAGGTTAATTGGCAACACTTAAATTGGCCCTAGTGTGTGAATGTTGTCAATCTGTGTTGGCCCTGTGATGAGGTAGCGACTTGTCCAGGGTGTACGCTGCCTACCTCCTGAATGCAGCTGAGCTAGGCTCTAGCACCCACCGCGATCCCAAAACCGACAAGTGGTAGAAAATGGATGGATGGATTATGTTATTATATTACTGTTACTTCTGACAGTAATTAACAACAATGTCTCTTATGTCTCTTAAAATGTCTCAGACTTTTTTTCTCTTTTTTGTTGTGGAATTAATCAATGCATGATGGTGATAATCGTAAAACGGTGGTTAACACTAAGACTATAATCGCACAGTCAAAATCTATAATTGTTGCATCCTGCCTAGAGAAGTGAGTAAGAAAATTAACAAGAAGGAATGGAGAGCTATCCTCCAAATAAATGTCTTACGGTTGAGTAAATGGCCACATTTTGAGACGATATGGTGCTTGTGTATTCTATGATTAATGTACAGCAATAGAAAGAGTTATACTGCCCTTTAAATCCTCCTTGAGGTTGTAAATTGTGGTGTTGTCATTAAATTTGTACCGAGATGCATCGTGATGTTGTAATGTTGTGGAGTAATTCAATTGAAAAAGTGTGTAATAATCATCCAATGCAAGTCAGCAACAAATGAATGTGAATATTTATGTGTTGTCGTTTCCAAGGGTTGTCGCAGTGTGGAAGAATTCCAGTGTCTGAACCGAATAGAGGAAGGAACATATGGTGTGGTTTATAGAGCCAAGGACAAAAAGACTGGTAGGAGACTAAACGTGATGTGGGCCATGATATGTCTCTGATGCACAGACTGGCAGAACAAAACATTTGCCAACATGTTTGCAGATGAAATTGTGGCCTTGAAAAGGCTAAAGATGGAGAAGGAGAAGGAGGGCTTTCCTATCACGTCTTTAAGAGAAATCAATACTATATTGAAAGCTCAGCACCCCAACATCGTCACAGTGAGGGTAGGAATACTTTGCATTCTTTTATATTTGTTTATGCACTATTATTTGTTTAAGTGCTTAAAATGTCCATTCTACTCTAGGAAATAGTTGTTGGAAGCAACATGGACAAGATCTACATTGTCATGAACTATGTTGAGCATGACCTCAAGAGTTTGATGGAAACCATGAAGCAGCCTTTTCTGCCAGGTACTCTAGCATATTGACTGTAAATAACGCAGATATGTTATTATTCTGTTAAATTGGCTTTTACTCAACCTTGATCACCAGGGGAAGTCAAGACGCTGATGATTCAGCTGCTGCGAGGAGTGCGTCATCTCCATGATAACTGGATTCTCCACCGTGATCTGAAGACGTCCAACCTGCTGCTTAGCCACAAGGGCATCCTGAAGGTGGGTTAGCACTTAGCAGTGAGGAACTATTAAGGACACTGTTAGATTGCACGTTTCTACACAAAATTGAATATGTATTTGTGTTTCCAGATTGGTGACTTTGGGCTAGCCCGTGAGTATGGGTCCCCCCTGAAGCCCTACACTCCTGTGGTGGTGACCTTGTGGTACAGATCCCCAGAGTTGCTGCTGGGAGCCAAGGTAAAACCACATCTCCACGAGCCAGCTCAAACTAAAAATATTAACATAGAAGGGTTATGTCATTGTCGCTGATTGGTTTACCCCCAAAATATACTTCCAAATATAAGCCAACAGCTGCAAATCACTCAGCGTTTGAAAGCCTAATTTTGACTTTTACACAAGATGATTTACATGTAGAAAATGTCCAAAGGCCGTCACAGCACATCCACATTCACAGGCGAGACAGACCAAAGCAGAAACGTGCCAGGCAGACTGTCTACGTTATGTTTTTATGGACTGCCACTGTGTTTTTTCTCCTTCCTGCAGGAGTACTCCACAGCTGTCGACATGTGGTCTGTGGGCTGCATATTTGGCGAGCTCCTTACCCAGAAACCTCTCTTCCCTGGAAAATCTGAAATTGACCAAATTAATAAAGTATTCAAGGTAAATTTTCTGATTTATCACCACCGTTAAGGTGTTTAGAGGCAGTACATTTTGCAGATATACGTCTAGAGTAGGTCATCTCACAGTGCAGCTCCGTAGCGCACCACAGGGTGGAGCTGCTGGATTTAAGCGACCCAGGGGATGAAAACAAGCCCACTTTAGTGTTCTCGTGAGACGTGTAAAAACGCCAACTCAACACCAAGCCAAACCGGAGTCAATGAAGAGAACGTCGTTGTAAGCTTGACCATTTACTTTTGACAATTCCTTCATAGACAAGATGGTGAAAAACTGAAAAGAACAAGAGACACAACACACAACACACTTATTGCCTCTGTACATATTCGTTTACAATGACATATAAAAATGTAACGGTAATGTCGGAAAATGTTCAGCAGAGGGAGACTCCCGTCTGCCTAAATGACTTGAACACATTGTATCTAGTTCGACAATTATATTTAACATATCGGCACTATTACACTTTTTTAACGTGTCTGACATGTTGTTAACTTATTAAAGACGACTTACGGCATTGCTTCTTCGCCGCTTTGTGTAGGATGGCAACAGAAAGTACTACAGAAGACCACAAAATGTATCTCTAGCTTTCGAACAAATACCGGAAGTCAACCAACAGGAAGTAATTTAGCGGAAGTGACATCATCTAACTGCTGTTCACCGATTATAAAGTACAATAAATATAAACAACTTTAACTCCAAATTAAAGCATTGCAGTTACTAATACAAAATATTATCAAGTAATACAAAAATATTATAATGTAATTACGTAAATAATAATAACAGTTGACTTCAGGACAACACACTCCCCGCCTGGCCTATGTGAGGCCACTAAGGTCACCAAATAACTCTAGTCTTTGGGCAGGAGTAAAACAACTTCCGTTACTGGTCTCAAAAATGTTTTTGTGGTTCCTTGGTCTGTAGTCTTCACTTCGACCTTCCTGACCAAATTGTCGATCCCGGGGAACGTGGCGGTGACCATGGCCATAGGCCAGTAGTTACGTGCAGCTTGCTTGTCCTTGAGGAGAACTACATCTCCTACTTGAAGATTTCGCCTTGACATATTCCATTTCTGTCTCTGTTGCAAAGAAGGAAGGTACTCCCTTCTCCATCGGCTCCAAAACTGGTTTGCAAATGCTTGCACTTGCTTCCATTGTTTGGTGTAAAGGTCCCTCTCTGTGAATTCTCCAGGTGGAGGTGGAGCTCCTGCCTTCTGTGTTAGGAGCATTGATGGTGAAAGAATGAAGGGTTGTTGTGGATCTATGGATACAGGCAGAAGTGGTCGTGCATTTATAATTGCAGTGACTTCCGCCATCAGAGTGCAAAGAACTTCATGGGTTATACGAGTCCCATGCTGCAGTAACATTGAATGCAGGATTCTTCTTGCAATCCCGATCATTCACTCCCAAGAGCCTCCCATGTGGGAAGCGTGTGGTGGGTTGAATTTCCAAATGCACAGCTTTTCACTGAGGAAGTTCTGCACTGCCTTGTTCATTCCAAGCTCTTTGCATGCTCCCGTAAAATTAGTGCCACAATCAGAATGAAGTTGATTTGCTGGACCTCGAAGTGCGAAAAAATGCCTGAGGGCGTCGATACAACTTGAAGTGTCCATAGACTCGATTAACTCGATATGAACAGCTCTCGAACTAAGACAAGTGAACATCATGGCCCACCGCTTGCTCTCTGCTTGTCCTCCTCTGGTACGTCTGGTTAAGACAGACCAGGGTCCAAAGACATCGACTCCCACATACGTAAAAGGAGGGCAGGATTTAAGACGTTCCGGAGGCAAATTAGCCATTTGTTGTTCTTGAACCTTCCCTCGAAGTCTACGACAGATTGTGCATTTGTGAAGAATTGAGTTGATTAAAGACCGTCCACCTAGAATCCACAATCCTGCTGCTCTGATGGCTCCTTCAGTAAAATGACGGCCTTGATGTTTTACCTGCACAAGGTCGGTGGTGTGTGAGCAACACAGAGATGTGGCTTTTCTTGGGGAGAATTACAGGATTATTTTTTACAAGTGTGAGTTCAGAGCACTTTAGTCTACCTCCCACACAAATGAGTCCATCCTCCAATGTTGGGTTGAGTTTCAACAAAGGGCTGTTTCTTGAAACTGGCTTGTTTTCTTGTAAAGCTAAAAGCTCTCCTGAGAAGGTTGCCTTTTGTGCTGCCCTCAGAATAATATATTTAGCTTGGGCAATTTCATCTGCAGTGCGTGGTTGATGACACTTGTGCTAGCCTTTGCATCCATCTTTTTGATTAGACCTTTTGCATGTTCTTGCGACGTGGATGAGGAATGACACACCCCTCACCAAGGAAGTGAAAGTGGAAAATCGTTGGAAGCGATCTGGGTTGAGTATCTGACGTTCCAGGTAAGTAGCGCAGGTCTGTACTTGTGGTCGGATTTCAGAGTCGTTATCTGGTCCAATGAGCTTTTCTATGAATGTGACTGCATTTCC
Source organism: Nerophis ophidion (assembly GCF_033978795.1). Classification (NCBI taxonomy): domain Eukaryota; kingdom Metazoa; phylum Chordata; class Actinopteri; order Syngnathiformes; family Syngnathidae; genus Nerophis; species Nerophis ophidion. The sequence goes on along the minus strand of NC_084616.1, from coordinate 39,285,958 downwards.
GGTTTCCTTTTGGAGGGTTTGTTGAAGTAACATGAACCGCTTGATTGCCTTCAGGACAACACACCCACCCTAGTAGTCCGAATGGGTTTGGACTCATTTATGCCTCTTGAGTTATCCAACAGCCGTTACCTGTGATGAATTAAGCTTTTGTACGTGTCTGTATGATGGATACTTGAGGCAAAGTGGAATTATATTGTATCCGTCTGTCCTGCCTGTGCTCTAAGAGGGCCCTATGTTTTTTTGCGGTCTTTAGGATCTGGGGTCACCCAGTGAGAAAATTTGGCCGGGCTACAATGAGCTTCCTGCTGTGAAGAAGATGTCTTTCACAGAGTATCCCTACAATAACCTGCGAAAGCGCTTTGGTGCGCTGCTCTCGGACCAGGGCTTCGACTTAATGAACAAGTGAGTTCGTTTAAAGCTACTTTTTTTCTTTATATTCAAGGTAACAGTGTGTCCCAAACTTGCACTCAGCTGCCGCCTGTCTGACTGTGCAAACTTTGGCCAAAGCGCCATCCCAATAAAGCTGTGATGAGTATATCTTATGGACAATGCGCTAGTTGCATAGTAAGACAAGTATCAAGGGCACAGGCAATTCTTCGTGTGGTAGTTTAACATAATGACATTGAGTAAAACCTTGAGTGGCAGTGTTTTAGTCATTACTAGTGGAATACTCAAATCAGATGTGAGCAAAAGGCAAATATCAAACAGATACGTCAGTTAATATCAGCAGGATTTGACAGTGGAAAGACATTCTCTCACATCAATGCGTTCTTGCTCCGCTCTTTCCTTTCGCGGCTCCAGAGCTTTTTATTCGCTCTGTGGTTTTCTGGCCAGCTCGCTAAAAACATGACAACAGGAGCGCAATGGTGATTCATCAACATGCCTCAACTCCGTCCTCATGTTCTGTTCCACAAGATACTCACTATGGTGATGACCATACCGCCAAACATACATTTCATTAGGACACAGGTAACACGTCCAGATGCGTGTTTATTTCTATATATTGGTTGCAACAGTATTGTTGAGGAGCTGCAAAGATGATCCCTAGATATTTACGCCCTTTCGCAAAGTTTTTGCGTGTCCCTGTAAAAGACCCCCATAAAAAATTTGTAACAGCATGTCCACTGTGCTGTCTAAGGGATCGTAGTTGACTGAGAGTTTTGGCACCCTTTCAGTCACACTTAAACAGCCAGGAGGGAATCAAAACATGTGAAGTGGAAACATGAAAGAACCGCTAAATAAACAGAGATGTATTTTTTTGGGCAGGTTGATCTGCAGTATCTCACACTGGTGCCTACAAATCTTTCATATCCATCTTTGACATACGGCTAAGTTCAATCACAAGCTAGTGCTCAATCGTTAAACTGAAATATTACCACCTTGATTTAAAGAAGTCTTGGAGTATATACATCAATATTTACAGTATTTTGAGTACATGGCTCTTTAGAAATAGGGCATACACTTTGAATCACTTCTCTTTATTTATTTAATACTTGCTAAGGTGTTATCCCCATTCTTATATGCTCCAACTCACATGTTGATAGTCCCCATCAAGTGAAGTTTTGATTGCCACAATTAATTAAGTTCCTCAATTGTTTAATGTTACAGTACTTTTTGCACAAATAGACAATAGGGAAAAGCATAATTTTTAAGCCCAAAAAAATACGTGTTATGAATACCGTTGTGCATCCTTGTTAGAGAACAGCACGTTGTGCAAAAAGTACTCAAACATTCATCAGTTGAGACATATGTATTCAAAAGTTTAGAAAAGGTCAAATTAAGTTTATCTGTAAAAGGTTATGTAGTTCATTGTATTTACATCTTGTAATTTCACTTGTCTGCCTAATAGCCCTTAATTTTTGTAATTAGTGTATTTTACATCATGGCACGTCACTAAACAAAGCTGTATATATGGCAATGGGTGGATACACATGCTAATTATTATTTATTTATTATTTTTAGTTGATTTTCTTTTATTACATTTAACAAGAGAGCAAAGCTTACCAAGTCCATTGCCTTGAGTGTGAAACACACTTGTCCAATAAAGCGGATTCTGATTTTGATTATGTAGCACTAGGGGTGGAACGGTACGTGTATTCGTATTGAACCGTTTCGGTACGGGGGTTTCGGTTCGGTTTGGAGGTGTACCGAATGACACGGACATATTCAGTAGCGCTGCACATTGTGTAAACAATGCACACCGAGGCACCATGAATTGATTTACGTGAACCCCGACTTAAACAAGTTGAAAAACTTATTAGGGTGTTTAAGGGCTGGGCGATATTGCCTTTTGTTAATATCGCGATATTTTTAGGCCATATCGCAATTTACTATATATATTAAGATATTTTGCGTTAGACTTGAATGAAAACTTGATGCATATAATCACAGCAGTATGATGATTCTATGTGTATACATTAAAACATTCTTCTTCATACTGCATTCATATATGCTACTTTTAAACTTTCATGCTGAGAGGGAAATCACAACTAAGTCAATTGACCAAAAGTGTATTTATTAAAGTTATTAAGCAATGGCACAAACATTCAAGTCATTTCCAAAACATAAATTGCAAGATTGTTAGAGACATTTTAAGTGTCAAATAAAAATTAGCTGCTTAATAGGAAATCAAATAGTATTCGTCCTTGACTATGTGGTATGTTAGTAAGGTTATGAAATTCTCCTCATTCTCTAGCGAGTGACTTACAAATGATGCTACATAGTAGCAGTAATGCTACTTTTTATAGCAACGCTTTTCCCCCCCACACTTGACAAATTACGGTTGTCTGTTCGACATATTCCCATTTGAAGCCGAACCACCGCCAGATGATGGAAAACTGATTTTATTGGGAATTAAGCCTTCCTTCATTTGTTACCAGATCCGCACCATCTTTGTCTCGTACGGTTACGTTAGCAGCTAACGTATGCCACGCCGCTACATCTTTGCCCTGCGAGGGCGTGTATGTGACGTATGATGTGACAGTTTGTGACGTATGTAAGAATAGACGCCTGCTTGTCTGTAAGGAGACACAGGAAAGAGCAAGGAGAGCCTGAAGTGTACGCCCGCAGCTAAAAGTCCTGCGTGAGGACGTATACTCGAATATTACGATATAGTCATTTTCTATATCGCACAGAGACAAAGATATATCGTATATATCGATATATCGGCCAGCCCTTTGGTGTTACCATTTAGTGGTCAATTGTACGGAATATGTACTGTACCGTGCAATCTGCTAATAAAAGTTTCAATCAATCAAAAAAACAACAACACACGGCATGCTAGCAACGACTGGGCTATGATAGACTGACCACACCTCCTGTTTTCACGGGATATGTCCTCTTTACGGGGCTGTCCAGGTGAAGTTTCTTAAATGCCTCGAATGTCCGGCATTTTGAGTCATGGTTGCGTGTATTTTCAATGTACGTTCAGGGTTAAGAAGGGGTTAAAAAAAAAAAAGTGCTGCACGCAGCAACATTCGTGAGGGAGGGGCATAGACAGAGAGAGCGAGAGAGTTATGATAAACTCGCATGCGTCGCCAGGCTCTGCTTTTTACCCATAGATTTATCAGATTTTTTTTTTTTAATTATCTGTAGCAGGGGTGTCCAAAGTGTGCCCCGGAGGCCATTTGCGGCCCACAGCTAATGTTTTAAAGGCCAACGGCACATTCTGAAAAATACTATTAAAATAAACAAAACCATAAACAAAAATGAAATAAAAAAAGCTTAAAGGCTAAATGTAATTTAGAAAAAGTTGCAACGTTTTCTTTCAAACTGTCATTGCTCAAAACATAATATTGAATCAAAATCAATGTTATTATGAATTATTGACCTATCCAAGTTTCCGATTACTTCACATCAAATATTCCACTAAGAAAAATATTTTTGGTGGAAGATTTGAAAAAAAAATTGATCTCAACTCTGTACACTGCTGCTGGAATTTGAATTTTCCTGAAGGAACTCTCCTGAAGGAATCAATAAAGTACTATCTATCTATCTATCTATCTATCTATCTATCTATCTATCTATCTATCTATCTATCTATCTATCTATCTATCTATCTATCTATCTATCTATCTATCTATCTATCTATCTATCTATCTATCTATCTATCTATCTATCTATCTATCTATCTATCTATTTATCTATCTATCTATCTAACTAGATTTAGCAAATTTGTTAAATAAATAATCAAAAAATTTATATTTTGTTGTTTTCTTACTGTACTGAAAATGAACCGAACTGTGACCTCTGAACCGAGGTACTTACCGAACCGAAATTTTTGTCTAACGTTACACTCCTATGTAGCACTCAATCAATTGTTCTGCCTGTCACTATATGTTACTGGCATGAAAAAAAAAATGTAGTAAAAAAGGAGTTTTCAAACCAATTAAGTGAAATTTGAAAATGTTCTGTTGCACACCCGTTGAACCGGTTGGCATTCACTGACTATCTGTCAGTGAGGACACACGGGTTTAGTTGTGTTGTTTAATCACAACAATGGATACTGCACAATACAAATATTTATCAACAATTCGGTGATGCTGCCTATGCTATTTCTGACAGCATCCCCACGTGAACTATGCCATTTTCCTTTTCCAGATTCCTCACTTACTGCCCCGCTAAGAGGATCTTGTCTGACGAGGGGCTTAAGCACGAGTACTTCCGCGAGTCGCCGCTGCCCATCGAACCATCTATGTTCCCCACCTGGCCGGCAAAAAGCGAGCAACAGAGGGTAAAGAGAGGCACCAGCCCTCGTCCGCCCGAGGGAGGTTTGGGCTACAGTCAACTGGTAAGGACATTAAGCCTTCCACTTTCTCCATGACATAAAGCCAGTAGGCTTTCCGAAGGCTGCCTGTGTTAAATAGATTAGAGGCTGAGAAGCATCTGCTTTGTGTCTGCTTAGTTGCTTCTCGTGTTTTCCATGATGCGCACAGTGACGTTCCTAATGTTTTCAGCAGTGGTACGACCCACAAGGAAGTTCAATTCTAAAGTAGCAGTGTATCGTAATTGCACAGCGTCATAACAATCTTGATGGTTCACTGTTAATAATAGGATTGGAGTGTCCATTATTGGGCCAAGACTTACTGGCTTCAGTCTAAGTACTTGTTTTTTTTTTTATACCCACATCTGTGTGGGATAATTGCGTCAACAGTTTTGACTATTTGTGCCGAATTTCACAACAGAGTGTAAAAAGCAAAAATAAAACAATGATGAAGGCACATTAAAAAGATGAACCTCACTCATATCATTTTTTTAAGCTTACTTTTCATACAAGTGTAAAAAGGGGACCTATGATGATATTAATCTAGTTTGAAAACACTACTTTGTGGTCTAGATAATATGTGTTAGATATTCTTTGGTGTAATTTTTTCATATATTTTTCTCCACAGTTACAGTAATAACCCGTTTTTGGAGTTGGTCTGAAAGATGTTTGTTTGTGGAGGCGTTACCTTTAATTTATGACTGAAACCGTCCACATTTCCTTAAAGTATCATGATTTATCTTTTTAAAATGTACACTGTTAAATATACCGTATTTTCCCAACTATAGAGTGCACCGGTTTATAAGCCGCACCAACTAAATATTCGAAGAAACATTTTTTGTACACTTAAAGTATTTTTTTAATTTTTATTTACATACCTAATTGTTTTCGAACGGTGCCTGTAAAATGTTAGTAAAACAGCTGATTAAAAAAAACGGAAGTCATCGTCGTGGACTCAGGAGCTGCGAAAGCTAGCTTTCCAATCAGCTAAACAGACTTAACTCCACTGTGATGTTTTGGTGAATTTACTGTGTAATTTGTGAAACTGAAACAATTGTAAGTTAATAATACTAACACAGACACTCTTGAACGTGTTAGCATATTAGCTAATGCTAACAACGCTTGCTTAATTACATTACGATAAAACGTACAATAATGCATGAGAACACACTACAGACACCACATATGGGACGGTTTAGTAAATACAAACCCCGTTTCCATATGAGTTGGGAAATTGTGTTAAATGTAAATATAAACGGAATACGATGATATGCAAATTCTTTTCAATCCATATTCAATTGAATGCACTACAAAGACCAGATATTTGATGTTCAAACTCTTAAACTTAATTTTTTTTTGCAAATAATAATTAACTTGGAATTTTATGGCTGCAACACGTGCCAAAGTAGTTAAGAAAGGGCATGTTCACCACTGTGTCACATCACCTTTTCTTTTAACAACACTCAATAAACGTTTGGGAACTGAGGAAACTAGTTGTTGAAGCTTTGAAAGTGGAATTCTCTCCCAATCTTGCTTTATGTAGATCTTCAGTCCGGGGTCTCCGCTGTTGTATTTTACGCTTCATAATGCGCCACACATTTTCGATGAGAGACAGGTCTGGACTGCAGGCGGGCTAGGAAAGTACCCGCACTCTTTTACTACGAAGAAACATTGTTGTAACACGTGGCTTGGCATTGTTTTGCTGAAATAAGCAGGGGCGTCCATAATAACGTTGCTTGGATGACAACATATGTTGCTCCAAAACCTGCATTAATGGTCTCTTTACAGATGTGTAAGTTACCCATGCCTTGGGCACGAATACACCCCCATATCATCACAGATGCTGGCCTTTGAACTTTGCCCCTACAACAATCCGGATGGTTATTTTCCTCTTTGTTCCGGAGGACACCACGTCCACAATTTCCAAATATAATTTGAAATGTGGACTCGTCAGACCATAGAACACTTTTCCACTTTGCATCAGTCCATCTTAGATGAGCTCAGGCCCAGCGAAGCCGGCAGCGTTTCTGGGTGTTGTTGATAAATGGGTTTTGCTTTGCATAATAGAGTTTTAACTTGCACTTACATATGTAGCGACCAACCGTAGTTACTGACAGTGGTTTTATGAAGTGTTCCTGAGCCCATGTGGTGATATCCTTTACACACTGATGTCGGTTTTTGATAGAGTATCGCCTGAGGGATCAAAGGTCCGTAGTATCATCGCTTACGTGCAGTGATTTCTCCAGATTCTTTGAACCTTTTGATCACGTGTTGCTGACATCAAATTCTAAAGTTAATGATTATTTGCAAAAAAAAATGTTTATCAGTTTGAACATCAAATATGTTGTGTTTGTAGCATATTCAACTGAATATGCGATGAAAATGATTTGCAAATCATAGTATTCCGTTTATATTTACATCTAACACATTTTCCCAAGTCATATGGAAACGGGGTTTGTATAAATTGTTTTAGTTATATTGTAAAACATAAAAATGTTGCTTGAATCCATGTGAGTAAAAACGCTATGGGTGGCCGGAATACGGAACGGCAGTTGTACTTCTGGTTAAAAGTTCAAAACAGTAGAGCACTGAAGCACCTTCAGTGAGCGAACTCGTCCAAAAGATGATGCCATAGCACAGACAATAATTCACCATTTCAGTGTCTTTGCTTGTAGGAAAAAGTAACAACTTATAATCTGAAATTTACGGTATATCGTAAAGATGAACGTCTACGTTTTTTTTCAGTCACCGTCGAAAAATATTCTTCATGAACAGTAAATAGATTTGGCGGTCTCAACATTAGGTGAACCGGACCACTCTTTAATCAACACAGCGAAAAGTGGCTGCTTTTAGCAGCATTTATTATGTGCCTGCATATCGCGTGACTGTATTATGCGCATGCAGGATTAGTTGAAAATACTTTATTTTACCTTCTCTTGGGTTTCAGCAAACCATGTCATAATGTTGCAATCTTTTTGTCCTTTTCCGTCGGAGAATCCAATTCCGTAGTGGCCCAAATGTTGTGGACAAATAAACACAAAGTATATATTTCTAGTATTTATTTCATAGACCTAGAGCAGGCAGGAAGGCATGAAACGAGAAGGAATATAAGAAAGCTCTAGTGGCAGCAGTCTCGCTCAGCAAAGGAGGCCGACGCTTGCCAACACAGCATGTTCAAGAATGTCCACATATGGACATCTGTCAATTTTTAATGTCACATATGGCCCATGTTTAATAATACAACTCTAAAATCCATCGGTCAGAGGCATCCAAAACTGCATGCGAGCTCACACCCAAATGCATGAACCTGAGGAATTGACACTTTGACATTGTTTAACACAAGTATCTAACATTGTAACATTTATAGGACAAAAAAAGACAAAACTCATCGTAGGTCCTCTTTAACCACTGTGTAATGTAAATACAACATCAAACAATTTTGGCACTACACGTCACAAAACAAAAATCGAGTAAAGCAAAACGCACGTCAAGTAGTTTGATGGTCACTGAAATGAGGTTTCATGAGGACTTTAGTTTACATAGTATTTTTTCTTGAGTTATACCAAAATTAAATACATATAAAGCAATTTAAATATACAACTTGAGTTCATTTTAAAATTATACATTACATACCTTTAAAAATAATGTAACTGTATTTACTCTTTTTTTCTATTTATCAACTGTTTCCTGACCAACGTATCTATTTAATTACCTTTTTATGTTATGAATTGGCCATGAAATAAATATATAGGTTCAGTACAATTATTACAAATTATAATTCATGATTTATTCAATGAAGAGACAATTAGACCACTTAACAAATTTGGGTATTTCAATAATTTTTAAATGAAATATTAATTGGTGTTATTTTCATTTAATTTTGGCACAATAAATTCTCCACTGATTTTGCTGTTTTATCATTTTAATCCTTGTTAAGAGTTCAAAATATTACCCATATTTGTTTTTCAAATACCGGTATTTCATTATCCATAATCTTTCTTTTTTCATAAATCATAAAAAGGGTCATGCTGAAACCTCTTTTTTTTTCCTTAGGGTGATGACGACTTAAAGGACACAGGCTTTCACCTGACGACCAGCAATCAAGGAGCGTCTGCAGTGGGACCAGGATTCAGCCTCAAATTTTGAGCCTGAGTCCATGTGTAAAGAGCACGGAATTCCTGCCTGTGGACTGAACTGTAAACAAGATCAATCTGTGATCAATTATGACTATTAACGAGGACTGTCTCACAGCAAGACTGGTGGCGCAGATGTGTTCCACTTCTAACACTTATTACTATCCATGTTGCCATCTCCGATGTGGTAATTTTATGAGTTAACTTAGTGCTTCTGTTTTGTCTTTTATTCCACTTAGTTCACTTCATGAGAGAGGCTCCAGTTGTATAAATGGTCATTGCAGATGGCAGCCTGAGCTACTGTACCATTGTACAACATTAGCTTTTCCATCGAGCACTATTACGACTGTTCACTGAAAGATAAGGGCATATTTTTTTGTCTGGAAATAAAGTTTATATCTGTCTGTTTTGTAATTCTGCACGTTGCCAGAGTGGAAAGTGAAATAAGTCTGCCCCCTCTTTTGTAACTGTCATAAGTTGATGTCACTCTGCATGTTGCCATGCAGCTTTTGCTCCTCAATTGTGGAATTGAATGAATCAACTCTTTGATTCCAGCCCATGAAAAACATAGTGCTACATTTATATGCTCAGTCCAAGATTGTATGAAGCTTGAACAAAACAGACAGTTATTGAGTTTGATTTGTCTCTCTTAGCCTTCCACTGCAGCTCCCTCCTTCAGAATTTTACACCTGATGTGTTGAAGAAGAGCAGCTGGTGGAAGTGACTGATGGCCTTTGGCAATGCTGAGCCTTGTAAAGCAAGTGAAGCATTTGAGGTCTTCCACATGTGCGTACAGCTCCAAATACATCCAAAGGTCAGAGACGAGACTGCTTGTTCATACTAATGTGCTTAATGTTGTTGGAAGCGATGACCTAGTGTTTTATATTGACTGTATATTAACGTTTGCTTATGAGCTGTTTCTGTACGTCAGAGATATTTAACAAACATTTTTGGGGGGCCACAGTAGTAGATAGTTATGGAGAGACTATTACCGGTACTTTGATTTTGTATATTCCGAAAAAACAGCGTCCTCTACAACAGACAATTGATTTTGGGCTTTCTATTTTTTCAGAGCAGTCTTCTGTTTTTAAAGTCCTTCTGAAGAAGCATGCTAGTCAAAGATCATGTATATGATGAAGCACTGAAGTGCTTTTAAGAATCTGCTGCAAAAATGTGAGCCAAAAGTTTTATTGAACTGAACTTGCAGCCACTAGTTGTATAGCTCGAATGATGAAAAAGAAGCAACCTAAAGTGAAAGTAAAGCAACATGAATAACATTAGTTTTTAAAAAAGGACTTAAAGGGGGGCCTTGAGGAATGCCTCAGGTATGTAAATCACAAGTTGGTTCTATGTTTGCTAGCAAGGTTAAAATGTCAATGCAAGGACTTGCCAGTGTGGGTCCAAGTTCCTGTATGCAGCAGGAGTGTGGTAGCCATTTGTGTTATTTATGTTTCTGTAGTTCTACATATATTTAGTTAAATTATTTGTTTTTTGATAAACACTTGGGCCGACTGTGCTACTGCACTTTGGTTTTGTTCATTGTGGTGGTGTTTGATGAATACTTGGGCCTACTGTGCTACTTCACTTTAGTGTTGGTCAATATAGTTTTGGTAGCCATTTTTGTGTTATTTATATTTCTCTGCTACTGAATATATACTTTTTTTTTTTTAATTAGTTTACATTTATTTACATTGTGTGTCATTCAAAGCACCTGTGATAAAAGCATATTGGGGCGCACAGGTGAAACTGACTGGACAAATGTCAGGTGGAAGGACTGGCGGTGAAAATATTTTTTTACCACTGCTTACATAACACTTCAACTTAGTTTTGTTTATAGCTTTGTATGTAGTTAAAGTTGTTTTTGTTAACCTTGGAAAGAAAAAGTTTTTGGTTTTTTTTTGCAATTAAAGCTATTTTTTGGAAGGACTTAAGTTGTAGTCGGATCTGCGTATGAAAGTGCACCACCTGTCCTGGCTCAGCACATGGTCTTTGGTTTAGAACCTGGAAAGCTTGGAAAGGCCGATACTAGGAGCGTTCTGCTGTTTTTAGGAATTGGATGCAAACATTTTTTAATTACACTTGGTGGCTGGTATGCTGTCATTCCCTGGCTGGATTTGATACCCGGGCCGCCAATTCAATAACATTTGTAGAATGACGATCGTGATATGTTGTGGTTGTCTATGACCATGCAGTGCCAGTTTCACAAAAGTGCATCTTCTCATGGAATGTTTATTTGATTTGCACTATGACTGTCAACAGTACAGTTGCATAGAAAGTACAAAAGATAGAAATATGTGCCCAAGTGTGATTGTGTGTCTGTGTGTGTGTGTATTCAGAATCGCACGCGCACCCGCCACGAGTAGTTGGTGAGAACTTTGTCTTTCTTCTTCACAATGCAGGTGTACAATCCTTCGTTGATGGCGTTGGCCACTATCGTGATGTGGTCGTCTTTCAGGGAAATGTAGTTGGGATGCGAGTATTCCAGCAGCTCGCCGTCCTTATACCAGCTGAGAAGTAGATGGCGCTTCAAGTCAGTCAGCAGTACACACTCACATTGGAGGTAAGATGAATGATACTCACAATACTTTGCCTTTTTTGGATGCTATTTTCTTGCCGCAACGGAAAGTCAGCTTTTTGCCTTCAACGACAAGCTTGTGTTTGGTCCTTGGGGGAGTTGGGGTGGGAGCCACAGTGGGAAAGGGGAATTCTAGGAAGGGGGAAAACAAAAAATTAAGATCTTGCAAGAAGGAAACTATATGGACTTATTGGCTATAGAATTAGGTACACCACCACATTTAAAAAAGTCGAGTGGATGCTCCGTAACGTTTATTAGTTTCAGACATGCTTAAGTTACATCACATGGTTATATGTGCATAATTCAGCATAATTATTCACACCATATCTTTTACATGTTAACAAGTACTTTTGTCACAAATACTATAACACAAATTATAACAAGTCCTGCTAAGCGTAGTTCACATATTGACGTTTTTTTGCACTGTAAGAGGTTTTTTACAGGTGGTCCTTGTGGTCTGTCCCTATGATTGATATAAACTGAGTTTAAGTGTGACTTGCAACTACAATAGAAAAATAAAATGATAAAAAGCTTAAATACAAGAATGAACAGTAACTAAACCGAGCACTCCTTACGTTTTTCCCTGTGGTTGGTAAAATCAGATTTATTGTGAGGAAGAAGCCTAAATAATGAAACCACTAAGTTCTATCTCTCTGTCTGTCTGTTTACACTGCTTATCACTTTCCATTTCATAGGAGCAGATCCTTTGACATATTTTAGAACACCATCTTTATCCTTGATGATGATCGCAGTGTTTGAACAGCTTGGACCGAACATGCAGACAAAGTTGCTTTCTGCACAAAGCGTTTTAAGATGACTGATTTACTGTCAACTTTCACTTGGTTTAAAATGTTTATTTTTATTTTACACAATACCCCCAAAAGAGTCTGCCTCCCGCTTGGGAGACATAATGGAGATTAAATTTACAGAAAAGAACAAAATTGAGAGCACAACACCTACGGATTACCCATCTATGTATTTTCTGGGCTACACACATTATTTTTGTACAACTTCAGTAATTTATGGGACTTTGTTTGTAACCACTAAAGGTCATAAAACAAAAAACAATCGTATTGGAGGTAATATTTTAAAGGGGATCTTTGATTGTTTTAATCTACGTTCAAAACGCCTCTTTGTGGTCTCAATAATCTGTATTGGATATGCTTCAAAGTAAATTTTGTTCAACAGTCACTTTTTTTAACCTGTGTTTTGTTTATCTCGGCAAGATGTTTATTTCCGTAGGTGTTCCCAGACTGCAAAACAAATACACCTCACCCTCTCCAAAAGTATCCTAATTTATCTTTTGAAAATGTACACTGTTTAAATATGTATCTAAAAACAGTGAACATCATATAAATTTACTCGGCCATAACATTAGGTATGCCTGCGCACATTGGGATCAATGCAGACTGCATGAAAAAAAGCTGCTTTTAAATGGCATTTACGTCACTGCATGTCACACGTCTGTGTTATTGTGCGCATGCAACAATTAAATCAAAATAATGTTTTATTGTGTTTCCTCAAACTCCGCTGGCCTCATACAGAGCAGATAGCTCTGGCTGATAGCTTTACATAATGTTCAAATAAGTACGTCCACTTCATTGTGGCATCGCAACGCAGCCAGACTGCAAAACACTGTGTACGGAGGCATCCAAAACTGTGTGCTAGCTCACGCCCAAAATTGAACTTTATGATTTGAAAGAAGAGAAAAATCATCATTGGTCCCCTTTAAATGTCGCTGAATTGAGGCCTCTTGCGATATGAGAGACTCCTACAAAGACAGGATTTGTGTGATGGATCTCATTAAGGTCTTCTTAAGGAAACTTTCAGGAACCTTATCATGTGATGATATCACTTGTCGTCACAACCATATTGACCCTCATACAGTCCAAACCGTATCACAATGGACATTTAGTTCTCCTCTTAAATTTGTGGGCAAGCACAACAGTCCACCTTGGGACCATCAAGTCAAAGAGAACAGTTTCTCTCTAATGAAGCAGAAATCCAAATTGACCTGGTGTGTCTCTAACCCTGAAGCCACAGTCTGAAATTCCAGTGGTTTGGAGGAGCTTTAGGAATTTTCCACAGCTATACAACGTCTCCCAATCAACAATGAGGAACAGATTAGAGCGAGCCAAGGAATCGTATCCTACTGCCTCCTCGCTCTGTCCCTTGTTGCTGGCCCAAAGCAACAACAAATCTGGGCGAGTTTTGCAAGAGGGGGACCTCACAAGAATGTGTTGTGTTGTCAGATGACTCATCAATTTTACAAGAGCTTGTCTTTGCTGCGTGGCTGACAACACATTTGCGCCATAAGGTCACTGTTTTAATCCTTTGGACCCGTTGGCGGACGTTGTTACATTGGCAAAGGGATCACAGCATCTCCTTTATACTGCTCAACCGAGACAAACCTACATCCCCTCCACTTCTTGGACCGCTGCTCTCTTACCGTAACAGAAATCACAGCTGGAGGGGCAGTGCTTCTGCATCAGCTTACGCTTGCTGTCACAGTAGCCTTTACGAGCCCACGCCGGACAGATGAAGAGCCGGTCCAAACATCCTGGACGAGACAGGAGAAAAACGATGTGGATAACTGAGCTGCTTTTGGTTCAAAAGAGATGCAAACTCGTGTAACATGTCATGAAATGTATTCCCATACAAAATAAATGGAAACAGAATTAATCCATTCCAGGATCCATCTATCGCTATCATAAAACCTTCATTCACTGTAGAGGAAGAGTTGTCAGCAAAATTTCAACATTCTTCATTGTCAGAGAAGTGTAAAGTGCAGTTAAGCGCTGTATAATTAAACTTGTCACTCATGGTTGACGCCTGACTGAGGTTTACAGACAGGGAGATGACTCGATCTGCGGGGTTTTAAAAGTACAAAATCCAACAATTTGAATTTAAGGGCTGAACATTTCTTAACTTCCATCAGAATATTCTAAAAAAAACTAACAAAAAAAACACTTTAAACAACTGTGAAAGGTCTTAAAAATATATTTATTTATTCAAAGCAAATGTCTAAACTTCAGGCATTTTGAAGTGCTTTTCATACTGTAACTACAAAACGGAACTAAAGTACCTGTGCAGCCTGGTACAAATGTATTGAGCACTACCAGTACGGGTATTCCGATTCAATATGGATATTGGATATTTGTACAATATTAACAAGTAGCTAATGATACCGGTTTGCGTCTTAAATCTCCTAGACAAGCAGTCCGCAGCGAGTTTTGATTGATTGATTGAAACTTTTATCAGTAGATTGAACAGTACAGTACATATTTCGTACAATTGACCACTAAATGGTAACACCCGAATAAGTTTTTCAACTTATTTAACTGAGGGTCCACGTTAATCAATTCATGGTACAAATATATACTATCAGCATAATACAGTCAACACACAAGTTAATCATCAGAGTTTATACATTGGATTATTTACAATCTGGGGGGTGGGATGTGGAGGAGGCTGGGGGGTTAGGTTTGGACATTGTAACAGTGTAGGTCTCACTTGGTAGTAAATTTACAGTGAGCAGTGCACATTAGTGAGTTCAGAAAGCATAAGAACAAGTATATACATTGGATTATTTAGATTTCATTATTTATTATCCGGGGAGGTGGGATGTGGTGGGGGTAGGAGATTAGTCTAGGGTTGAAGTTGCCTGGAGGTGTTCTTTTAGTGCGGTTTTGAAGGAGAATAGAGATGCACTTTCTATTACACCTGTTGGGAGTGCATCCCATATTGATGTGGCATAGAAGGAGAATGAGTTAAGAACTTTGTTAGATCGGAATCTGGGTTTAACGTGGTTTGTGGAGCTCCCCGTGCTGTTGTGTTTATGGCAGTCATTTACGTTATGGAAGTAGTTTGACATGTACTTCGGTATCAATGTTACCTGTGCAAAGCTGGACAGCCAGTTAATATCTAAATGTTCTCCAATAATCACACAAAGATTTTGTATTTTAGTGATGTCATTTACAAAAGGTAAACATGGTAGGCTATAGGACACAAGGTACTTCTTGCTACACAACAGCTAAGCACACAATGGCACACAAGCTAAACATACATTAGTTTACTTAATTGAACAATATTGCGATCTAAAACACGACATTTGTCTATATGAACTAGTATCAAATAATTATAGTTGCATATTACTTAAAGATACAAAGTCTCTAGGTGTTGCCAAAACACAAATTAACACTCACAAATCTGTCGTAAGGATAGTGTTTTTCATAACTTTACCTCGGTAAACATTTTTGAACATCCCACTCTACAAAAAAGTAAAAGCATGTACTATGATTTCTGCTGATATCGTATTCAAAACACTCGTGGAACAATTTGGTTACTATGCCAAAAATCTAATTGTGTGACTCCAGTGGCATTTGACTTTTTAGAAGTTTGTTTATATCCAATGAGAATGATTTTTGGTACTTTAATGCTTATTTCCCAGTAGTTGCGGTACCCATTTGGTTGTGCTAGATGCACTGCAATGTGTTAAAGAAGAAAAAAGGACATACAGTCTTGTCTTGTTGTTGTAACAAACATCAACAAATCAAGAAGAACCCGGACCAAATATTGGATGGTGTCCCTTGGAGTCCTTTGTTTAAAGCTACGGTGGAAATGCTGAGCAACATGAAGGTTGGACCCTACTTGGGTGGGCTGTACTGAACAGTCACAAAATATCTATTATTGTTCTGTTGTCAAAACTAGTAATGTCAAAAAGATTTACTGTCAGAGAGTAGTATTAAAGTGAAGGGCACAAACCATAGAGACGGTGCAGACCCCACACCTCGTCCTGTGTGATGAGTTTGCGCCCTGTCAGTGTTGCATTCAGGTGCATGATAGCTTTTGAATCCCTAGAGTGCATGAGTCCTAGCACGTGGCCTATCTCATGCGTTGCCACATGGACCAGGTCCGTGAGCCAGACCCCTACGAAAAAAAAAAACGCAAATGTTGATAGAATATTCATTTGCTGCATAAACAAGTGCAAGGGCACGTGCCTTTTTTCCAACTGAACCGCATGTTCCCCAGAATCCAGTATTCGTGGTCGTCAAAGTGAATCTCGCCCGTCGGCGGGAAGAAAGCATGAGCTAATTCTCCCGTGATGCCGTCGAAACAGTGGTGCAATCGGGACTGCAGACAGTCTGTGTGGTTGACGGGGTAGAATCCTGCCAAAGAGACACACACGCACTCAGTGCCAAAGAGGGGAAGCCTCTCTCCTTTCCCCTCGCTTGCGCTCCATTATTTCAGCTCTGTTTACACCGCAGCAGGGGGATGATGAAGTGCGCAGCGCAGTGATTTTTCTCAAAAAGTTATGGAGGATCCAAAAGGGATGAGACAGATCAAACTTGACTGAGAGGCCCTCAACACAGACTGACACGTATGGAAGTTGTTAAGCATTTGTGTTTTTCATTTTAAAAAGATGTCTCTCGCCGAATTTATGATGTGTGGTTTTTATGATTTAAGAAGTCTGGAGGCCGAGACGTCTCAACACGACCCCACAGGGAGAATAATGCGATGAAGCAGCTCAAGAGGAGAACGTTGGACGTCAATGCAGCCATCGTTAAAAGCACCCACCGATCTTTATGTCCGCCTCCTGGTCCGCCGGTACCTCACGGAAGCTGAAGGGCGAGACGTCGCTCCACATGGAAAAGGCCTTGGCAATGCCTCGACGTGTGTCTGTGGCATTGATCAGGTTGGTTGGGTAGGACAGCAACCTGAAATTCCAACAATGCAGAATGGAATTTAGTAAGCTTACAATAGTGTTGCTGTTATATGGACCTGCCAAAACCACCACATGTTCATCTTTGACAGTTTATGTTCAGCAAATATTAAGACAGGTTGTCATCACTTTTTTTCTCTTGCAGGATTAACTAAATAATTTAAAACCTCTTCTCACTCTTGCGCTTACCAAAGGCATGAGGTAAAAGTAAGCATGCGCTAATTATTTTAAAACCTCTTCTCACTCCGGCACTTACCAAAGGTATGCAGTAAATATCTGAGTGTGATGTAAGCTTGGACCTTAAATCCTACTGAATAGCTCTTAATTTTCTTCCCTTTATGCGATTTCAAATTACCGGTATTGAAATCAGCCTCCTCCATTTTGAAAATGATGACAGGGGAAGTGTCACTTGTGCCGTCACAAGTTTGACCAGGCGGTAATGCTAAGCATGCGCTAATTATTTTGGGAAGCGAGTTCGACCCGGCAGTAATTCAAGGCAGGCGCATACTATATGCCCTACGGCAATTTAAGGAAATACGGTGTATATATATATATATATATATATATATATATATATATATATATATATATATATACCGCAGGGAAGATATGTGTATATGTATACCAGTGACTATATTGTGATATCAATCCAGTGATTATACTATAAAGTTATTTTCTATTTAACTTCACCAGTTTTGAAATATTTTTCATTCAAAATCGCTTAATTTTCACGTTAGCCGTTCAAATACTGAGAATTACTTGCGGTGAGTCACAGCCTGCTGAGCCTCCCCGTGGATTGCGCAATGACTCGGCTAACTGCTGTCCTGCTGTGCAGTGAGACCGTATTGCTATATGAATTATATTGTACATTTCCATAATTTAGTTAGCTGAGGTATATAATGTACAGTGTATTTTGTCAACAACTTTATGTGTGTAATGTATTTCTTGTGCTGGGCAATCATAAAACAGCTGCGAAACACGTACAATGTGAGGCTCCTGTTCTCCGGCCTCCTAGTGGTAGAGGGCGCTAATGGTCCCAGAGATCATTCTTGCACTACTCGACTAGGCCGAAGCCGGTATGTTTTAAAGGTGTCGTTTGCCTGCATATCGTAAAAACAACCGTCCAAAATTTTACAACTAGTTGTAAACTTGTAGGTGCCGACCATCAGGGCAGAGATGCGACGAAAGAGTGTCTTGATGTTGAGATATTGCGCCGAGTTGGTAAGTCTATCTGTTTGCTAATAGTAGCTACTAGCCGTACCCATGTATTTTCTATGGGCGGTTAGCATCGGGTTTTAATCCCGTTTCCTCCAATGTTTCGGATCCGATTGAATTATTATGTCGAGTCTTTATTTTGGGTACTTAAATATGGTGACTGAGTATTGTGGTGTTTTAAGGCCATCTGCATTTTTTATGCTACAGTAAAGACAATGAATCAACACGGCTCCTGGAGCGCGGTTACACCTGTCATAGTGACAACACTGTGTACTGTCGTGTTTGTTATTTTGTACATACATGTGATTATTTAATATTGTTAATGTTAGCAGTATTATCGCTGATAATGATAATAATAAGTGTAATTTATTTATACTATACTATACTAGCTAAAGTACCTGCTACATTAAGTTAAAGTACCAATGATTGTCTCACACACACTAGGTGTGGTGAAATTTGTCCTCTGCATTTGACCCATCCCCTTGTTCACCCCCTGGGAGGTGAGGGGCGCAGTGAGCAGCAGCGGCCAAGAATAATTTTTGGTGATTTAACCCCCAATTCCAACCCCTGATGCTGACTGCCAAGCAGGGAAGAATGCTGGTATGATCTTTTAAACATAACCCGTTAACTGCTGCCAATCAAATGGTGAATAAGATACTCTATTGGGTTCATATGTTCATAAATCTGACTGTGATGAAGTCAGTATCTCACCAGCCATGAACCTCACCGCACGTCACTGATGTGTGTGTGTGTGTGTGTGTATATATATATATATATATATATATATATATATATATATATATATATATATGTATATATACAACTCTAACATTTGACAACCAAACAATTAAACAAGGCGACACGGTAAAGAATCCGGGTATTATCTTTTACCCAACTCTCTCCTTTGAGGCACACATTAAAAGCGTTACTAAAACGCCCTTCTTTCATCTCCGTAATATCGCTAAAATTCGCTCCATTCTGTCTTCTAAAGACGCTGAGATCATTATCCATGCGTTTGTTACGTCTCGCCTTGATTACTGTAACGTATTATTTTCGGGTCTCCCTATGTCTAGCATTAAAAGATTACAGTTGGTACAAAATGCGGCTGCTAGACTTTTGTCAAGAACAAGAAAGTTTGATCACATTACGCCTGTACTGGCACACCTGCACTGGCTTCCTGTGCACTTAAGATGTGACTTTAAGGTTTTACTACTTACGTATAAAATACTACACGGTCTAGCTCCATCCTATCTTGCCGATTGTATTGTACCATATGTCCCGGCAAGAAATCTGCGTTCAAAGGACTCCGGCTTATTAGTGATTCCCAAACCCCAAAAGAAGTCTGCGGGCTATAGAGCGTTTTCCGTTCGGGCTCCAGTACTCTGGAATGCCCTCCCGGTAACAGTTCGAGATGCCACCTCAGTAGAAGCATTTAAGTCTCACCTTAAAACTCATTTGTATACTCCAGCCTTTAAATAGACTCCCTTTTTAGACCAGTTGATCTGCCGTTTCTTTTCTTTTTCTTCTATGTCCCACTCTCCCTTGTGGAGGGGGTCCGGTCCGATCCGGTGGCCATGTACCGCTTGCCTGTGTATCGGCTGGGGACATCTCTGCGCTGCTGATCCGCCTCCGCTTGGGATGGTTTCCGGCTGGCTCCGCTGTGAACGGGACTCTCGCTGCTGTGTTGGATCTGCTTTGGACTGGACTCTCGCGACTGTGTTGGATCCATTATGGATTGAACTTTCACAGTATCATGTTGGACCCGCTCGACATCCATTGCTTTCCTCCTCTCCAAGGTTCTCATAGTCATCATTGTCACCGACGTCCCACTGGGTGTGAGTTTTCCTTGCCCTTATGTGGGCCTACCGAGGATGTCGTTAGTGGTTTGTGCAGCCCTTTGAGACACTAGTGATTTAGGGCTATATAAGTAAACATTGATTGATTGATTGATATATATATATATATATATATATCTGTGTATATGTATATATGTGTGTACATATATGTATATATAGATCTATTTATATATATATATATATCTGTGTATATGTATATATGTGTGTACATATATGTATATATAGATCTATCTATATGTATATCTATATATATATGTGCAAATATGTGTGTGTGTATTTATATATTAGATATATATATATATATATGTATAAATATATATATATATATATATATGTATATATATATATATATATATATATATTGGGGCAAAAAAGTATTTAGTCAGCCACCGATTGTGCAAGTTCTCCCCCTTAAAATGATGACAGAGGTCTGTAATTTTCATCATAGGCACACTTCAACTGTTAGAGACAGAATGTGAAAAAAAAAATCCAGGAATTCACATTGTAGGAATTTTAAAGAATTTTGTTGCAAATTATGTTGGAAAATAAGTATTTGGTCACTTCAAAAAAGGAAGATCTCTGGCTCTCACAGACTTGTAACTTCTTTAAGAAGCTTTTCTGTCCTCCACTCGTTACCTGTGTTAATGGAACCTGTTTGAACTCATCTGTATAAAAGACACCTGTCCACAGCCTCAAACAGTCAGACTCCAAACTCCACTATGGCCCAGACCAAAGAGCTGTTGAAGGACAGCAGGAAAAAAATTGTAGACATGCACCAGACTGGGAAGAGTGAATCTACAATAGGCAAGCGGCTTAGTGTGAAAAAATCAACTGTGGGACTAATTATCAGAAAATGGAATACATACAAGACCACTGATAATCTCCCTCGATCTGGGGCTTCATTCAAGATCTCATCCCATGGGGTCAAAATGATCATGAGAACGGTGAGCAAAAATCCCAGAACCACACAGGGGGAACTGGTGAATGACCTGCAGAGAGCTGGGACCAAAGTAACAAAGGTTACCATCAGTAACACACTACGCCGACAGGGAATCGAATCCTGCAGTGTCAGACATGTCCCCCCGCTTAAGCCAGTGCATGTCCAGGCCCGTCTGAAGTTTGCCAGAGCACATGGATGATACAGCAGAGGATTGGGAGAATGTCATGTGGTCAGATGAAACCAAAATATAACTTTTTGGTATAAACTCAACTTGTCGTGTTTGGAGGAAGAAAAATACTGAGTTGCATCCCAAGAACACCATACCTACTGTGAAGCATGGGGCTGGAAACATCATGCTTTGGGGCTGTTTTTCTGCTAAGGGGACAGGACGACTGATCCGTGTTAAGGAAACAATGAATGGGGCCATGTATCGTGAGATTTTGAGCCAAAACCTCAGGGAGGTTTTGGCTCAAAACCTCAAGGAGCGCTCAGGAATCATGTTGGTGATTTAACCCCCAATTCCAACCCTTGATGCTGAGTGCCAAGCAGGGAGAAAATGGGTCCCATTTTTAAAGTATTTGGTATGACTCAGCCAGGGTTTGAACTCACAACCTTCCAGTCTCAGGGCGGACACTAACCTATTAGGCCACTGAGCACCAAGTGACCTTTGATTCCCTTTCACCAATCAAACGGAGCCTGGCAGTTACCGCACTCAAAAATATTGGTGGTCCTGTAAAAAGTGACATATTTACATCCCCGCAGCAGTGGAATCAGGCAGCCCACTTTTTTTTAACAAACCATAAAAAGAACATTTATATCATGCACTGTCATCTGCGTCAGTACAAAGATTTGTTTCAGCCTACAAACATTCAACCTTTAACAGGAGAGAACGTATTGCAGTAAATTAGTCCTTTTACGTTATAGCTGCGCATATGCGAAGAATAACCCTGTTGTAACACAGTGACTGTAAAATGTGCATTTTTGTAGTATTTTTTAGTAGCAGTGTCTCTTTTACACACACACCAACTATCTTTAGCCCAGTACTTCTTATACAATGGGGGCGTGAGAATAGAATATAGAAATCTTCAGCTAGGTGGCATGTTGGTGCTATCCCAGGCAACACATAGTGTTTTTGTTTTTTTTACGGATAAATAAATATCAGGTTCTCAATTGTATTTAAATTTAGGGGTGTTGGGCATGACAAAAAAATGATTAAATTGATTAACGTGGACCCCGACTTTAACAAGTTGAAAAACGTATTCGGGTGTTACCATTTAGTAGTCAATTGTACAGAATATGTACTGTACTTTGTAATCTACTATACAAAGTTTCAATCAATCAATCAATGCTCTTAAGTAACGGAAGTCTTGGCTGCTCCACACACCTCTGGTAGGGGACCAATGCATTTGAGTTTGGCTACTTCACCCACATCAACGCAAAAAGATCGCCAAAATTCTGTGATCATTCAACGTCAATGAAAAAACGTCATTGTGGCTCTTAAAGTCGACGAATCTGTGCAGCTCCTAATGTGTTCTGCCCGTTTTTTTCCCGGGATTGATTGATTGATTGAAACTTTTGTTAGTAGATTGCACAGTACAGTACATATTCCGTACAATTGACCACTAAATGGTAACACCCAAATAAGTTTTTCTTTTGTTTAAGTCGAGGTCCACGTTAATCAAATTCATGGTACAAATATATACTATCAGCATAATACAGTCATCACACAAGTTAATCATCTGAGTATATACATTGAATTATTTACATTATTTACAATCCGGGGGGTGGGATGTGGACGGGGGTATGTTTGGTTGATATAGGCATTTGAGTCCTCAACAATTACATCATCTGAGAAATGGACATCGTAACAGTGTATGTCTGACTTTGTAGGATATGTACAGCGAGCAGTGAAATTAATTAATAATTAATCAATAAAGGAAATATACCATATTTTCAAATGCAAATGTTTACAAAAATGTTATCAACTGTGCAGTCGATAAACGTTTTATGGTGGCGTCCGTCTGACCCTGGAACGGACACATTTAATTTCCGTCATTTCCTACGGGAATCGTTTTCAATATGAACAAAGTGGAGGTTGAGACATCCTGGAATGTTTTGTGTTTGATTGTAAATGTTCCACCGAGTACGCAGGAAGTATGTTTTTTTTCAATTTGGTGCCGATTAGTAGTTAATGACAGTAGTTTGTAGCAAATATGGATGAGGTTACTTGTATGTGAGCTTGAGCTTGTCCCATTTGAGCTGCTCCGGGGTGAGGGTGTAGCGCTTGTTCCTGGAGAGGTGAAGCACTTGCGAGTGGGCCTCTTTGCGCATTCCGATGAGCAACACAGTGGTGTAAGCTTCTTCCTTGGACAAAGAGAAACCTTTGATTAATCACCTCACACAACCTCGACTTTCTCAAAGAGAATTTAAGAGCTCTGGCAGCTCGGCCCTGAAAGAAGGTTTGAGGAAGCTTGTGAGGAAATTGAGGCAGATAGATGACTGTTTTTCTGGCTGAATACAAGCGTCAGAAGGCTTTGACTTTAGCAAGCAGGCATAAATTCCATTTGTCATATAACCGTAGCAGCAGTGCCGGGCCGCTACTATTTCATTGCTTTGCAAGTACGGCACTTACTATGTTTTCATGCACTGGAGTTGGGCCTCACGGAAAATGAAAAGGTCAGCAGTGGAAGTGCTTTCCAAACACTGAAAAATGATCGGTGTCCCTATCTAATGTGTCTTTAGAGTACAAATTCCAGGTAATAACACCTGGGTTGGAGCCTCTTTGTGCTGCTTTGACAGGCTTGCATTGCGGTTTAATGCTGTCATAAATAAGCCGTGACCAAACAAACAGGTTTTGGTTTGTCTTGACCGCAATATTCCACATTATCGGTCAATTTTATGGCGATGGACTTCAGGGATGAATCCTTTTTTCCCAAAATAGGACATTGACCCAAAAAAGGCATGATAATGGGAACTTTTCACTCTCTTAACATGTTTTAGGCTGATTTATAGGACTGTTTAACCCTTTGGGACACGTATTATATTACTCACAATAAAATATATACAGATTTTTTTCTCTCAATTTTGTGTTACCTGAATACGGGGCTTCACGGTGGCAGAGGGGTTAGTGCGTCTGCCTCACATTACGAAGTTCCTGCAGTCCTGGGTTCAAATCCAGGCTCGGGATCTTTCTGTGTGGAGTTTGCATGTTCTCCCCGTGAATGCGTGGGTTCCCTCCGGGTACTCCGGCTTCCTCCCACTTCCAAAGACATGCACCTGGGGATAGGTTGATTGGCAACACTAAATTGGCCCTAGTGTGTGAATGTGAGTGTGAATGTTGTCTGTCTATCTGTGTTGGCCCTGCGATGAGGTGGCGACTCGTCCAGGGTGTACCCTGCCTTCCGCCCGAATGTAGCTGAGATAAGCGCCAGCGCCCCCCGCGACCCCGAAAGGGAATAAGCGGTAGAAAATGGATGGATGGATGAATGAAATACATGACAGTTATGTCGTGTATTTCAATAACTGGCTGGGTGAAAGCACGTGGTTCCACTATCGGGGTCCATTTTACCCCAAGTTTAACCAACTGTATGGGTCCAGGTAACCCATACCATGATGCATCCCTCCAGTATGTTTTGATTGATTTAAACTTTTATTAATAGATTTTATTAATAGAAATTCTGGAGTCTCCCGAATTTTTCGGGAGACTCCCGAATTTCATTGCATCTCCCGGGACAATGATTCTCCCAAATTTCTCCCGATTTCCAGCCAGACCTGAGTGAGGACAGCCTGTCGTCACGTCCACTTTTCCTCCGTATAAACAGCATGCCGGCCCAGTCACGTTATAACATCTACGGATTTTGAAGCTCAGTGCGCAACTGCACACACAAGAAGGAGACTATTATATTTGTCTCCGTTAATCATAGGTTTATCTATAACCCATAAAGTAGGCAGGCACGGAGCTATTTCTCAGCGTGTGTTTATTCCAGCCGTCACATTAACACACAACATCCCGATTCCAAACACGCATTGCTTCAAAACCACCGCAAGTAGTAATGTCCAAAAAAAGATAGTGACAGAGAATAGAACGAGAATGGACAATTCAACCCTAAACTCACTCCTTTCCTGCAAATTAAATTTCACCTATGCTCCTTCAGAGGCTGTGCTACTGGCCGCAAAGCATTGCACTTTCGAATACAACAATGAGTAGAGAGGAGTGTTATGTGTGTGTATATGTGTAAATAAGTGAACACCCTGCTCCCATCCCCCACCCCCCCCAAATCTCCTGAATTTGAAGGTCTCAAGGTTGGCAGGTATGCAGTAGAGTATATATTCTGTACAATTGACCACAAAATGGTAACACCCGAATAAGTTTTTCAAATTGTTTAAGTCGGGGTCCACGTAAATCAATTCATAAATGGGTTGTACTTGTATAGCGCTTTTCTACCTTCAAGGTACTCAAAGCGCTTTGACACTACTTCCACATTTACCCATTCACACACACATTCACACACTGACGGAGGGAGCTGCCATGCAAGGCGCCAACCAGCACCCATCAGGAGCAAGGGTGAAGTGTCTTGCTCAGGACACAACGGACGTGACGAGGTTGGTACTAGGTGGGATTTGAACCATGGACCCTCGGTCCTAATATGTTGTTTATATGTGTTTCTATACTAATGCTAATGCAAATACAGCTATTGTTTTGTGCATACTACCCTCATCCCACCCCTCATATCTCTTTTACTCCAGGCGATGGCTCCGCCCTCTGCGCCCATATGCTTGAGTGTCTTCCTAAAAGAGGTGAGTGCCTCCGGCTCATGTGGGGATCACTCCATTTCTTCACACAAATACTTAAAGCCCATGATATAAGGTTAGCTTTGTATACTCTACAGTGAAAAATTTTTTTTGGTCTGTTAGGTTTCATATCGGCCTGGACCCCAGAATGCAGAGACTGTAAACGGCGTGCAACCCAGGATGCAAAAACAGAAAACGGCATGTAAACCCTGGATGCAGAGACTTAAAACGGCATGCACCCGAAGATGCAGAGACGATAGAAACACCATGCAGGTAAAAAGGCTTTTTCTTCAGAAGTAAAAAAAATAGTGCATCAATGAAGTGCACGAGTCAAAACAGGCCCAGGGAGCGCTTTGAAGCACATCAAGGTACGAAGCAAAAGTTATCCAGCACCATTCAGAGGACAGAGATGGCATAAGAAGCATCCTGATTGGCAATGGGAGACAGGCGTGTCATGTGAGGGAGCCAGCGCTCAGACTACAGAAGTGGCGGAGGCAAACAGGAAGTGGAAATAAATACTGAATACAGGGAATACAGAAACGAAGAAAACATTTAACAAAGGACCAAGACGATCTGGAAAAATCGTGACACTGTTTCTTTAGTCCGCATTACAAATACAAATATGTAGACATATCAATAGTACTTAATTGATTCCTTCAGGAGAGTTCCCTCAGGAAAATTAAAAAAACAAATATGCACTACAAATACATAAATATTAAAAAAAATTTAATGCAAATGTCTACTGCTGGCTCTCAGGGGATGCACATTCCAAAATATATTGTATAACCTACAATCCAGTATATAAGACGTAAACAATTACACAAGGCTACAGTACTTCTAATCTTCATATGTGTCACACAATGCTATTACTGCTTTTTTTCTGGAATGTTGACACAGGTTAAACAGGTAAGTTTTTATTCGTAAAAATCGATAGTATTGACTTATTTCAGCTTCTTTAGCATTAATTTGTTTGCTTGTGCTGTGACTGTAATGTGGTTAATGCTAGCTCCACAGGACAAAAGTGCGGTGAAAACCTGATTCAATAGAAGTTTCTTTTGAAAATTTCAATCAAAAATTAAAAAAGGCATTCCGATGAAGTTAAAGTTCCAATGATTGTCTCACACACACTCGGTGTGGTGAAATGTGTCCTCTGCATTTGATCCATCCCCATGATCACCACCTGGTAGGTGAGGGGAGCAGTGAGCAGCAGCGTGTGCCGCGCGCAGGAAATGAAGGTGTTTAATTGCCTTTTAAACATGTGTTTTCAATCAAATTCATTCCTCCTCTCCAAGTTTCTCATAGTCATCATTGTCACCGACGTCCCACTGGGTGTGAGTTTTCCTTGCCCTTATGTGGGCCTACCGAGGATGTCGTAGTGGTTTGTGCAGCCCTTTGAGACACTAGTGATTTAGGGCTATATAAGTAAACATTGATTGATTGATTTTTGGCCCAGATTAAATTATTAAAAAAAAGGTCTGTCCACATCTTTTTTCCTCTGAGGGCTGCGTAGTGATACTGTAGGCTCAGGCTATTCCACTAAAATTGTTGCAAGGCAACATTTACAACATGCGAAGGACTGAGGTGTCGGACTTCTCCCTACACTGTTATTATTTTCAGAACCAGCTTTATCTGTAGTGGACATATATTTTTGGTCTTTTCATTTTTTCAGAGTTATAAATTCATTCTTTTATGCAAAATACAAGTGTTCACTGTCGTGGATGCTGGCCTTTTAGGAGGTTAAAAGGATCATCTGCCAATGTGTTTGTTGTGGTCCAAGTTCCTCTCTATAGCAGAAGAACTCTGTTTTTAAGAATATCCTTCAAAAATGTTAGTCGCCTGTGTTTTAAACTGAACTCAGTGGGCCGGTCTGGTGTCATTTCAAGGGCTGAATTCGGCTCTTGGGCTGCCAGTTATATAAAGTTAAAGTTAAAGTACCAATGATTGTCACACACACACTAGGTGTGGTGATATGTGTCCTCTGCATTTCACCTATCCCCTTGTTCATTCCTTGGGAGGTGAGGGGAGCAGTGGGCAGCAGCGGTGGCCGCGTCCGGAAAACATTTTGGTGATTTAAACCCCACTTCCAACCACTGATGCTGAGTGCCAAGCAGGGAGGTAACAGGTCCCATTTTTATAGTCTTTGGCATGACTCAGCCGGGGTTTGAACTCACGACCTACCGATCTCCGGGCGGACACTCTAACCTCAAGGCCACTGAGCAGGTCTAGGCCTACGGGTGTCAAACGTAAGGCCCGCGGGCCGGATCAGGCCCGTAAAACAGGTTTTATCCGGCCCGCGGGATAAGTTTGCCAAGTATAAAAATGACCCGAAATTCTTTTCTGAAAGAAACTGCTGTTCTAAATGTTTCCACTAAATGCTGCACTAGCAAATCATTGTATCTTTGTAGATTATGTATATGATATGTAAAAAAAAAAATAAACCACATGATGTTGAAATGATAAAACTACATAAATAAAATCATGCAATTTGATTTTGATACTATTTTTTTATCTTGATGTATTGAAAATTAACATCAATGAGTTGATTGATGAACATCATCACATCATTTATTCAGAAAGTATAAATAACGACAAAAAAATATCGAAATCTATTAACCGCAACATGCAAGTGTAAAAAAGACCTATCAACATGATTTGTACATTTTCAGAACGTGTTTGTTCTATTTTTAAACAAAGAAAACAATCTGAAGTTGTCTTTATTTTTAAGATATCGTGCCGTGATTTTACCAGTCCGGCCCTCTTGGGAGTAGATTTTTCTCCATGTGGCCCCCGATCTAAAATTAGTTTGACATCCCAGCTCTAGGCTAAAGCCAATCCTAAGGTTAAAGTCCAAGTTATTTATATATTCAAAGAACAAACATCCTGCCTGATAACTTTGGTTTATACAGTCCCTGGTGGATTTTGCAATTGTGGCAATTTATGCAAATTCAACCAATCTCCATAAACTGTGCGCACCCTCGCATCTTTATCTAAAGCTCGCAGCTTCACCATGAATTGATTAACGTGGACCCCGACTTAAACAAGTTGAAAAACTTATTTGGGTGTTATTATTTAGTGGTCAATTGTACGGAATATGTACTGTACTGTGCAATCTACTATTATCCCTTGGGAGGTGAGGAGAGTAGTGAGCAGCAGCGGTGGCCGCGCTCGGAAAACATTTTGGTGATTTAAACGCCACTCCCAACCCTTGATGCTGGGTGCCAAGCAGGGAGATAACGGGTCCCATTTTCATAGTCTTTGGAATGACTCGGCCGGGGTTTGAACTCACGACCTACCGATCTCAGGGCGGACACTCTAACCACAAGGCCACTGAGTAGGTCTAAGCCTACGGATGTCAAACGTAAGGCCCGCGGGCCGGATTAAGCCCATAAACAGGTTTTATCCAGCCCGCGGGATGAGTTTGCCAAGTATAAAAATGCTTGTCATTTTCGTCAAGCTAACCTGTCTCTGTGCGGCGCTGAAACGCACTTGTCCACTGTCTAATTAAACTTATGTTTGTTTCTTGTGTAGGACAAGCAGGAACAGCAAAGTGTAAAACTATTTATTGCTCAACTGGCACAATTGTCCTGCATATTCTCAGACCTACTTCCGTTTCTTGTCTACAGAGCTAAGCCTTCTGGGTAATGTTGTGTATACCGGTACACATTTATTTACGTTTTTTAAATTGTAATTTAGCCTTTACACCTACAGCCTTTATTAATAAGTAAGACAATTAAAAATATATTTTCATTGGCAATGCTGACCTAGTAAAGAGGCAGCATTTACATGGCAAGTGATGATAATCTCTCATTGTCTCTCATTTAACAACAAAATATTACTGCCATCGATCATTCTCAACAGTTCACAAATGCTTTTAACATGCTGGGGGTAAATATGTTGGAACATAAATGGATTTTGAAGATGGAAAAACACTTTTCAAGTGTAAAATAAACATTGAGAATGTCAGTGAATGATAGAGCAGACAATAAGGAAGCCTTTGGCGGTGTTTCTTTTTGTATTTATAATTTTTTTTTTTTTACAATTTTTAGTTTCAATTAATTAAAACAGTACAGTAATTTGACAATGAGACCTGAGTATGTGCTTTTACTGCCATCTAGTGTTTACTAGTCTGCGTAGTATAAAACGTGTCAATACAGTATTCTGTTTTGAATGTTTTTTTTAAATCCTGTCCTTTTTTTAGGTTGAGATCAGAATTAATGCTTTAAACGATAACAAATTCATAAAAACACAAGTTGATTCAATGTTATTTAAAAAAAAAAAAAGCCTTAATATCGGACTGCCGATATCCATCCATTCATCCATCCATTTTTTTACCGCTTATTCCCTTTGGGGTCACGGGGGGCGCTGGTGCACATCTCAGCTACAATTGGGCGGAAGGCGGTGTACACCCTAGACAAGTCGCTACTTCATCACAGGGCCAACACAGATAGACAGACAACATTCACACTCACATTCACACACTAGGGCCAATTTAGTGTTGCCAATCAACCTATTCCCAGGTGCATGTCTTTGGAGGTGGGAGCAAGCCGGAGAACCCGGACGGAACCCACGCATTCACGTGGAGGACATGCAAACTCCACACAGAAAGATCCAGAGCCCGGGATTGAACCCCAGACTACTCAGGACCTTCGTATTGTGAGGCAGACGCACTAACCCCTCTGCCACCGTGAAGATATCATCGGCCGATAAGTGCTTTAAAATGTAATATCGTTAATTATCGGTTTCAAAAAGTAAAATTCATGACTTTTTAAAAGGCCGCTGTGTACACGGACGACGGGAGCAGTTCGGATCGCAAATAAACCTTAAAGGCACTGCATTTGCGTGCCGGCCCAGTCACGTAATATCTATAGCGCTTCCACACTTAAGTGAATGCAATTCATACTTTGTCAACAGCCATACAGGTCACACTGTGGGTGGCCGTATAAACAACTTTAACACTGTTACAAATATGCGCCACACTGTGAACCCACGACAATCACATTTCGGAAGAACATCCGCACCGTAACACAACATAAACACAACAGAACAAATACCCCTTGCAGCACTAACTCTTCCGGGACGCTACAATAAACACGCTACCATATACACCCCCCGACCTCAACCTCCTCATGCTCTCTCATGGAGAGCATGTCCCAAATTCCAAGCTGCTTTTTTGAGACATGTTAAAAAAAGAATGTACTTTGTGACCTCAATAATAAATATGGCAGTGCCATGTTGGCATTTTTTTCAATAATTTCAGTTGATTTATTTTAGGAAACCTTGTTACATCGTTTAATGCATCCAGCGGGGCATCAAAACAAAATTAAGCATGATAATGTGTTAATTCCACGACCTTATATATCGATATTGGTTGATATTGCTATCGGTAATTAAGAGTTGAATATCGGATATCGGCAAAAAAGCCATTATCTCTAGTTAATAACTTAACCATGACTTGGACTTTCTTGTTTCTTAATTCTTCATTGTCTCGCTTCCTCTATGAAATGATAGTCTTTTAAGGTGAAAATGTAGATCATGGTGTGGTCTGGGTTAAAAAAGTCCAGTTCCTAATTCCCAGTCTGCCCCTTGCCTGTAATGTAGGTGATAAGATTTTTTTTTCCTTTTCATATTGAGGCTTCCTGCAAGTCACATTTGGCGTTTAATTTTGAGCAAAGAGCCTTTATTCACTGTTGTATTTTCCTCACTGCTGACTTCCCGTGTCGGCCTCGCCCAATCAAGATAAATAGATGCCGTGCTTCCTTCTTTTCCTCTGCCAAATATTGCAGCCACACAGGCTTGTGCTTCAACTTCACATGCTAAAGATATCACCCAGCTCCGTTTATTTCCCTCATTCATAAATAATAAGTCATTCCTGAGTTGTTTAACATGGCAGTGCCAGCACAGATTTTTCTCGTACTTGTTTTGTTCCCTCAAACTCTTCCCTTGCTCCTCAGAAAATATGTACCATAAACGACGAAGCGCTGTAGACTAAACAAGCGCAAACATTTTAAACAAAACGTCCCGGAGAATCTTTAAGCGACGCCAGATCCTCAGCCGTGGATTCTGGCTTGTATCCTTACTTGGATATTACTGTTATGTTTTTTTTAATATTGTGAAGGAGATGAAAAAAGTCTTTAGGTACTAATCGAATTTGTCTGTCTGGCCCTCCTGACATACACAGAAGATGCTTATCTCAATCAGGATGTTATGTAACCGTGATGGACACGTAATGAGAGCGCCAAGCCAAGGAAATGAAATAAAGTCATTCCTCGGGAATCCTGGTGCTCGGGGAAGCACAGAAAATACCATCCTTGCGATATGGACATCTACAACTGGATCTCGTTAGTCACCATGTTTATTGATTCTGAATAATTTTTTCTGAAACACTGTCATTAGTCATGGATTTGTGTCAAAACTGAGTGGCAGAGTGGGAAAAGTCCACCTCTCA